>NC_064632.1:298105437-298150437 GCF_023864275.1 Schistocerca cancellata
TGTCTTAGCTTATGTGCCCATACACTAGCCCCAAAAGATACGATTGATAACAATATCGCTTCTGATATATTCTGATAGCATTAGGGGGTAATTTGTAGCTGGAAGTCGCTATTGTACAAATCTTATTCATAAGACTCATGGCCTTCTCACACACTTGTTTACTATGTGCTCCAAAGTTCAAACCCTTATCTAGATATAGTCCTAGATATCTACAAATGGCTTCACGACTGATTGGAGTGTCTTGCAGTTTTATAGATGGTCCTCTTCCTGCTGATAATTTCCCTTTAAGTAACATGTATTTTGTTTTGTTAGCAGCCACTTGCAGTTTCTTGCAAGCACACCACTGACTTACTAAATTAAGCATTATGTTAGCTCTTGTCTCTATAGAATTTCTAGAATCTCCTGTAATAATCACAAACAAATCATCTGCATAAGCTATTACACCAGCTACATCTTCACTGTTATTCAACAACTGTAAGAGGGGTTCTGTAAAATTGTCCCAAAATATAGGACCACAAATGGAGCCCTGAGGACATCCTTTAGTAATATGCCTAGTAATTGTATGTTCTGGCGCAATCCACTTTACTATTCGATCTTTACAATAGTCAAGCAAGCTCAAATATAGACACTTGGGGGTTCTCAATTCACATAATCTAGCAAACAGGGAGGGCCAAAAAAGATTGTCAAATGCACCTTGTATATCAATTGTCACGCCAATTGCATATTTCGCCAATGTATTGGAGACCATTCCAAGTGCCTGGTTGATTGCGTCATCTATTGATTGACCTGCTCGGAAACCATACTGGCACTGGTGAAGGCCAAGAAGCTCCCTGTGGTCGCGTAAGCGTCCACATAAATGTCGTTCCTGGACCTTCCGCATAGTATTCAGCAGACATATTGGGCGGTAGCTTTTCGCAAGTTTCGGATCTCTATTCTCCCCCTTTCTGATAATAATTGCTTCAGCAACCTTCCACACCTTTGGTACCCTTCCTTGCAGGAGACACTCATTCAGCAAGGCTGTCAAATACGGTACAATTAGCATTTTAAGGTTCTGTAATGTTTCTGTAGTTATTTTGTCTATTCCAGGAGATTTATTTTTCTTCAAGGAATCGATGGCATTGGCCACCACCTCCTGTGCAAACGGAATAACCACACCCTCATCTGGATATTCTTCTTCCATTTTTAGTCTCAAACGCGACTGGTATTCATTATCAGAATTTGGATCATCACTTGGTAGCAGAGCTTCCAATAAGTAGTGAGCTGAGTCCCGCCAACCAATTGTTGTAGTCCCATCCGGCTTCTGGAGCGTAGACATAATAAGTGGAGTCTTAATTTTTTCACCGATAATCTTATATGGCAGTCCCCATACATTGGTTCAAATTGTATTTTAACAAAATTTTCCCAATGCTTTATTCTGGTATTTATTAGTTCTTGTTTATAGTTTGCTTTCAGTTCTCTGTAGTTTTGCAGCCTTCTTTGTCTCTCTCTATCACCCAGTGCCCTTTGATATGCTCTTCGGGCACATCGTACACATCTTCTTAATTCTTTTAATATGGAGCTCCAAGGGTCTCTTGACTAACGTAAAGAGGAACGTCTAGGTATGAAGGAATTCATGAGATTTTGAATTGGGTTCTGTATTGTTTCGGCCGCCTCATCAATATCAAAACCATTTCCTACTGGTACTTGTAGCTGTAACTCTTCCCTCATAACTACCCAATCAGCCCTCTTAAAATCAAAAATGGTTCCTGAAAAATCTTCGTTTCTATTCATGTCAGATGTCCTTGTAATTTGGAATGTAATCATATTGTGATCGCTTACCGTTACTCCGGGGTAAGAATAGGCCCGAGGTATTCCTGCCTGTCGTACGAGGCGACTAAAAGGAGTTTCAACTGTTTCGGCCTTCCATGTGATGGTCCCCCTTGGGGTTTGACGTCCATTTTTCTAAATTTCTACAGAAGTACGAGCCTTTCGGGGAAGGACACCTTACGTGGTGTACCACTGGTCCTAAGTGCACTCAGACCTTGGCACTCAGCATTGCACCGGCGTTGTAACCATACCCACTATTGCTCAAATTGGGCCTAAACGCCTTTTGGGTTGTCCCAGTTACGCCCATAGTGCGTCTCCATCTGCACCAGCGATCATGATGGACTTTCCATGGCACCAGAAATCCAGCACGGTAGCCAGCCCGTTGTGGTGGGGTCGTCATGTACCCTCTAGGTTGTAGCCCCCTGACAACACAGGGATCGTACTGCCGATACCTGAGCTGCACCCTCCCCACGTCGGCCAAGGAGTAGATGCCCATCTCCTTGGGGCATCAGGACTCCCGGCAATGGTCATCCTACCAGGTGGCCCTTGCTGCGGCTGGGTGGCGCCCGTGGGGAGAGCCCCTGGTCGGAGTGGGTGGTATCGGGGCGGACGTTTCGCAGATGGCCCCCAGGGGCTTAGCATTCATTTGCTGGGTACGGGCTTGGCGACCCCGGGGTTCCTGAGCTGGAGACTGGTAGGCGCCACCAGTCCCCCGTCACCGTAAGCTCTGAGCGTACTTCAGCGACCACCGTGCGGCGCGGCGGTGGAACGTTGTGTGTCTCAGGGAATGGGGATCTTGGCTTGACCGCCCGGATCGCGAGGATGGAACAAACCTCTATAAAAAACCCCTCAATCTCAAGGTGTGCTGCGCGCTGATGAGATGCATGGCTGTTGAGGTGGAACAGTCGTTAGCGGGCAACCTCTGGGGAACCTGCCGCACCTCAGTTGTATAAGGCTTACCTAGGCACGCGGGGCTCTGTCTAGGCTGACTTCTAGTTCCCTAGCTGCTCGTGGGACCGAGATGGATCCTTCGAACTCCTCTTTTCTTCCTCCCAGCGGAAAGGGTGGGCCGCTGGAAGGTTCTAACACCCAGTCTCTTAAGAGGGCCCGTGCAGTCAGTCCCCCTGACTCCGGCGCTTCTTTAAAAAGTCCAGTCTTAGGTAACAGAATACATTCTGGTAATCCGAATGTGTTTCTCATTGTGAAACGGAAGGAGGGTAGTTTCGAGAAGGTTTCGCCCTTCTATATACAAAAGGGATTGGAGGGAATCTGTGGCTCCTTAAAATCGGTAAAGCGCTTACGTAATGGAACCTTGCTAGTGGAAACTTCCACTTCCCAGCAAGCCAATAAACTTCAGTCTGCTAAATGCCTTGGAGAGTTTGCCATAGACACTGAACTGCACAGCACCTTGAACTACAGCAAAGGTGTTGTGACATGCCGAGATCTAGCTGATATTCCCAAGGAAGAACTGCAACGTGAGTGGGCTCCAGAAGGTATCGTTGATGTCCAACACATCATGAAGAGGGTTGATGGCACTCTTGTCAAATCCGACTCCTTTATTCTGACCTTCAGTAGCACAAAACTTCCTGAACATGTTAAAGCTGGCTTCCTTCGCCTTAGTGTGAGGCCTTATTTCCCGGCCCCAATGCGCTGTTTCAAATGCCAGCGTTTTGGGCATACCACCTTAGGCTGTAAAGGCGAAGCGACTTGTGGAAACTGTGGTCTGGCTGCTCATGAAGGAGTTGGTTGCTCGCGTCCGGCAAAATGTCTTAATTGCTCTGGGCCCCACCCTGTTTGGAGTAGGGACTGCCGCATATTTTTAGAGGAACGCAAGGTCCAGGAAATAAAAACAACCCAGCGTATCCCCTATGGTGAGGCCAAGAAGATCTTTAAGTCGATGCAACCTCCCACATTTGCTACATCTTTTGCCTCCCTGGTTCAGAAGCCTACTCCAAAAGTCGATGCCTCAACGCAGACCGAGGTGGTGAGTGTTGGCACTAACACCTGTAGCTGTCAGTGCACTTGCAACGCACCCAGTGTTTCAGAGCCAGTAGCCCCTACTCGAATGGCAGACAAAGGTACAGTGGCGAACTTGGGCCAGCCCCTAGCTCCTCCAACAGCTGAGGCTGTTCCCAAACCCAGTGCGCCAATTCCCACTCCCACATCAGCTCCCCCAAAGTCCACCAAACCACAGAAAGCTACCGTACAGCAGCAACAGCGCGTCAAATCCCGTGGTAAACCATCGGACCATGCGGCTGTTGTTTTACGTGAGGCTTCATCTGACTCTTCCCCAGAGTTGATGGAGTACGATGTATGTGTGGGGCAATCATCTCGTCCCACGCCTGCCCCTACACCTGCTGCGGTCTCCCCGCCCCGTCGGAGAGACAGGATGAAGGTGCTACCCCCAACATAGATGGCTCCCATACTCCAGTGGAACTTGCAAGGGTTCAGGACGCATGTGGAGGAACTTCGTCTACTGTCTCAGGGTAGACCACTGTGTCTCTGTCTCCAGGTGACGTATTTCCATCCATCTTACTCCCCTGAGCTACGAGGCTACACACTCCATAAAAAGGACGACCTGCGTGGAGAGAGAGCTAGAGGAGGCGTAGGTATTTTCGTCAGGACGGACTACCACTCCTCGCCTCTCTCACTTACAACGACTCTACAGGCCGTCGCTGTGTCTGTGCACGTGCGTCATCCATTGACGGTATGTTCACTTTACTTGCCCCCACATGATGCTCTTGATGAAGCAGCCCTCACCGACCTTCTTACTCAGCTCCCCCAGCCATTCATTATTTGTGGTGATTTTAATGCCCACAATGTGCTTTGGGGCTCTGCAATTACCTGCCCCAGGGGTAGAGCAATTGAGAGGCTTCTCCTGTCATCCTGTGCCTACTTGCTCAATGGAGGACAGAGCACTCATTTCTCCACAGCGACTGGGTCGATCTCTGCCATTGATCTCTCGCTTTGCTCTCCGGCTCTTGCCGCCAGTGCTCGCTGGGAAGTGGTCGCTGACTTGCACGGCAGTGATCATTTCCCAATCTGGATTCACCTGCCCGATGGCGTGGGCCCCGAAAGGAGACCACCACGATGGGTGCTCAGTGGAGCTGACTGGACACTTTATAGCCAGTTGGCCCAATTCGACCACTGTGCGAATGTTGAGATGTGGGTGGATCATATTACCAAAACGGTCCACCACGCCGCTGCAGCATCCATTCCACAGTCCACAGGCCACCGGAAGAGGCCACCTGTGCCTTGGTGGAGTGCCGAATGCCGCTCTGCGATCAGGACCCGGCGTGCGGCTCTGCGTCGGTTCAAGTGTCGGCCGACTGCTGAGAATCTTGCAGCCTTTCGGGTGGCGAGGGCAAGATGTCGCCGCATTATTCGTGAGAGCAAGAAGAGGTCATGGCAAACGTTCCTGAACACCATTAATCGTTCCACCAAAAGTTCCATTGTGTGGGAGACCATCAGGAGAATTTCTGGCAGAGGAGGGCGGTGCCCCATAGCTGCTGTAATGAATAATGGCACTCTCCACACGGATCCGCGAGACATTGCCCAGACTATGGCAGCGTATTTCGCCACAGTTACTGCAACAACCAGTCAGGATCCAGGTTTCCAGCGCCATAGAGCCGTTGCTGAGAGATGTAGTCTGGACTTCCATTCCACCTCTCATGAAATTTACAACTGCCCATTTTCTATGTGGGAGCTGGATTCTGCATTGTCTGGCGCTCGTGACACATCCCCTGGCCACGACAGGATCCATTACAGTATGCTGTGGCACCTCACAATGCGCAACAAAGACATCCTCCTCGCACTTTTTAATGCCATTTGGGCGTCGGGTCACTTTCCTGACGCGTGGCGTGAGGCGGTTTTAATCCCTTTTTTAAAACCCGGGAAAGACCGTTCGAGCCCAAGTAGCTACCGTAGCATTGCCCTCACTAGTTGCATAGGGAAGACCTCGGAGCGGATGGTCAACCGCCGCCTTGTCTGGATGTTAGAATCCCGGCAACTCCTTAGTCGCTTTCAGTGTGGGTTCAGGAGGTTTCGTTCCACCTTCGATAACCTTGCCCTCCTGGAGGCGGCTATCCAACAGGCTTTCCTACGCCGTCATCACCTTCTAGGTGTATTTTTCGACATCGAGAAGGCCTACGATACTACTTGGAGGCGTCTTATCCTGGAGCAGCTTCACGAATGGGGTTTTCGTGGTTGTCTTCCTCTTTTTCTTCAGTCTTTCCTCTCACCACGATATTTTAGATACCGAATTGGTGACGTCCTGTCTGATCGCTTTGAGCAGGAGAATGGTGTCCCTCAGGGTAGCGTTTTAAGTGTGACTCTGTTTGCCATCGCTATTAATAGCATTACGTCCATAGTGAAAAGTCCTGTCCAGTGTTCTTTGTTTGTGGATGATTTCTCTTTGTTCTGCTCTTCTTCGAGCCTTGCAACGACAACCCGTCAGTTGCAACTTACGATTAGGCGTTTGGATGATTGGGCGAAGAAGAGTGGTTTTCAGTTTTCCACCGAGAAGTCTGTATGTGTTCTGTTTAACCGTTCTCGTTCGCTTTTAACCTTTCCTGAGTTGCGCTTGAGGGATACTATTCTTACTTTTAAAGACACGGTGAGATTTCTGGGGCTCATTTTTGACTCGAGGCTCACGTGGTTACCTCATCTTAAAGACCTGAAACGGCGGTCGCTTCAGGCTTTAAGTATTTTAAAATGTCTTAGCCACAGTACATGGGGAGCTGACAGGACTTGTCTGCTCCAGTTTTACAGGGCGTTTGTGCGGTCTCGGCTCGATTATGGGTGCACGGTGTATGGGTCTGCGAGGCCTTCTTACTTAAAAATGTTGGACGTTGTGCACCATGAAGGGCTTCGGTTGGCCACTGGGGCATTCCGAACTAGCCCCATCCCCAGCCTCTGTGCAGAGGCTGGTGAACCGCCACTTCATATGCGGCGACGGCTACTTACAGTGCGCCAGGCGTATAAAACTTTGTCCACACCCTACACCCCTGCATACCATACCGTTGCTCAGCCTCCTCTGGCATGATTGTTTCATAACCGGCAACGTGCGACGCAGCCCTATGGGATTCGCGCACAGGATTGCCTCAGTGCGATGTCTATGGCTGGTCTTCGTGTTTTACGTCGCGGTTGGAGCAGATCTCCACCTTGGCTCCTCCGGAGACCCAAACTTATTTTAGATTTGACTAATTTTAAGAAAGATGGCACACCAGATTTTACGTTCCAATCTCTGTTTTTTAACCTTTTAGATGTGCATCACGGTTTCACTGTCGTTTATACTGATGGCTCCAAACAGGAGACTTTCCTTGGCTGTTCGGTGGTGTTCCCTGCTCATGTTACTCGGATTCGCCTCCCTGCTGAATATACCGTTTTCGCAGCGGAGCTCCACGCGATCCTGACGGCACTGGAGCAGATGAATCGTGTTCGGGGCGATCGATTTCTTCTCTGCTCCGATTCTCTTAGTGCCTTACGATCACTGCAGAACCTGTACCCGACTGAAGAGATGGTCCAGCTGATACATGACAAACTGTACTTGCTCCAACGGCGGGGTAAAGAGGTATCCTTCTGCTGGGTGCCTGGTCATGTCGGCATATGGGGCAACGAACAGGCTGATCGGGCTGCCAAGGAGGCCTGCAGAGAGCAGGATGTGGTCCAGTGTCCTATCCCCTTGCAGTCAGTCATCGCTGCACTCCACAGGAAGTGCATGGAGTTGTGGGAGGCTGAATGGCTGGCGGTGACGGCCAGTAAACTGCGGTTAGTAAAGTCAACCACTCGGCCATGGCGTTCCTCCTGCCGGCTGCTCAGGCGGGAAGAGGTGGCGCTCACACGTCTTCGGATCGGGCACTGTCCTCTGACACATAGCTATTTATTACGGCGGGAGGATCCTCCGTTTTGTGATGCTTGTGGTGTGCCCATCACTGTCCGGCACATTTTGACAGACTGCGTTTTATACCGTGATGCAAGGGCAGAAGCACAAGTTAATGGGGATCTGCCCTGTGTTTTAGCTAATGATGAGACGTGTGTGTCTAGGGTTTTTAAGTTTTGTGATGTGTCTGGACTCTGGCCTAAGCTTTTAGGCTGGCGGTTTTAGTGTATTGCAGAGTGGCTGACTCCTCCCTTTTTTCCTTGCGGTCAGCCAGCCACTTCCATCTGCTCCATTGTTTTAGCTCCCTCTACCTTTTTCTTCCTGTGTTGTCCATGTTTTACTGCTGACGCCCTGCTTCATCCCACGCTTCGGTGTGGGTGAGCACATATTTTTCAATGATTGTTCCCCGTGTTTTATGTTCCGTTTTATGTTGCGTTAGATGTAAATGTTCTGAGTTTTTTCTTGACACCCGTCTCTGCGGCCGAGTCTTTCAAAAGAAAAAGTACCGTTTCTGGTTCTGGTTCTCCTGCCCCTTCCCCCTTGGCCACTCCATGGGAGGAGGGACAGGCCCGCCGGCTTGGAGCGAAGTACTTCCCCCGCTATTTGGTCTGTTCTCGAACCGATGGGGGGACATTCGCCACCTCCAAGCCCATGTTCTTTGTTCAGCACATTGAGGACATCTTCGGGGAAATCGAGGCTCTCAGCAAGATGCGTTCAGGGTCCGTACTTATCAAGACCACGTCCGCCACACAGTCGGCGGCGCTCCAGGCGTGCGACCGCCTAGGGGACATCCCAGTCTCCATTGTCCCACATCTGGCACTCAATAGGACGCAGGGGGTTATTTTTCATCGTGACCTCCTGCTACAATCTGATGATGAGCTCAGGGCCAACCTGGAGCGCCGAGGCGTGCATTTCGTCCGGCGAGTCCAGCGCGGCCCCAAAGACCGTCGCATCGACACTGGGGCCTTTATCCTCGCCTTCGAGGGGGACGTTCTCCCAGAGAAGGTAAAGGTAATGTGCTACCGGTGTGACGTGCGACCCTACGTTCCGCCTCCTATGCGCTGTTTTAGGTGTTTGCGCTTTGGGCACATGTCGTCACGGTGTGAGGCTGAGCCCCTCTGTGGCGATTGTGGCCGTCCTCTTCGTGAGGAACATACATGCAGCCCACCACCTCGGTGCGTTAATTGTCCTGGCGTCCACTCGCCTAGATCCTCAGACTGCCCCGCATATCAGAAGGAGAAGAAGATACAAGAAATCAAAACTTTGGATCGGCTGTCTTATTCTGAGGCCAGGAAGAAGTACGACCGCCTCCATCCCGTGCCATTGACCACTTCATTTGCCTCAGTTGTGTCCACTCCTTCCGCGGTATCCTCACCCCTCTCCTGTCCCCCCTCCGCCTCCTCCGCCCATCAGGGGGCTCTGCCTCCGCCTCCCAAATCCCTCCCTTCCAAATCCTCCTCCCCCGTGGCCCCAACCCCCTCTGCCCCAGGGGCCATCCTTCCTCCTCCTTCTCCCCACACGCCACCTGAGAAGCGATCCTCTTCTCAGGCGTCCATCGGGGAAACGTTCCGGACCCCGGCTTCCGAGGTCCAGCGTTCCAAAACGGACCCCGCGCGTGAGGACCTTCTTCGGGTCCAGCCCATCATCCCTGTGCCTCCTCGGCCTTCCAAGAAGGCCTCCAAGAAGAAATCTTTATCCCCCTCTCCACCCCGGCGCGTTTCGACTGACGCTCCATCCGTGAGTCGCCGCTCCCGGCCGTCCTCAGTTTCGCCGGGACGCTCTGCTGCCAGGCGCTCAGCTGGCCTTTCGTCGGCAAATGATGCTGCCCCTCCTACACAACCAGGGACAGCGGCCGCAGCTGGCGACCAGTCGATGGAACCGGATCCGCCTCCCGTCGGTTGTAGCGTTGTTCCCTCGCAACCTGGCCCTCCGCGGCCGTCGAGGTGACCTGCTCTTCCCCCGTCTCGTTCCCACAACTTTTTGCTAGCGATGGCGTTGTTTCATTGGAACATAAGAGGTATTCGATCTCATCGGGAGGAATTACAACTGCTCCTCCGCCTGCACTGTCCGCTCGTCCTTGGACTCCAGGAAACCAAGTTGCGCCCGACTGACCATATTGCCTTTACCCACTATACCTCGGAGCGGTATGACCTTACCCCTGTGGACGGTGTCCCAGCTCATGGTGGGGTCATATTGCTCATTCGGGACGACGTCTATTACCATCCCATCCCATTGACCACCCCACTCCAAGCAATAGCTGTCCGCATTACTCTTTCTGCTTTTACTTTTTCAGTTTGTACCATCTACACTCCACCGTCGTCTGCCGTTAGTTGGGCTGACATGATGCACCTGATCGTTCAGCTTCCCCCGCCGTTTTTATTGTTTGGCGACTTCAATGCCCATCATCCCCTTTGGGGCTCTCCTGCATCCTGTCCAAGAGGCTCACTCTTGGCAGATGTCTTCAACCATCTCAATCTTGTCTGCCTCAATACCGGCGCCCCGACTTTCCTCTCGGACTCCACTCATACCTTCTCCCACTTGGACCTCTCAATATGTTCTACCACTCTTGCCCGTCGGTTCGAGTGGTATGTCCTTTCTGACACCTATTCGAGCGACCACTTCCCCTGTGTCGTTCGTCTCCTGCACCACACCCCATCCCCACGTCCTTCGAGCTGGAACATACTGAAAGCTGACTGGGGACTTTACTCATCCCTGGCGACCTTTCCGGACCACGATTTTCCCAGTTGTGACAGTCAGGTCGAATACCTCACGGCTGTTATCATCCATGCTGCCGAACGTTCCATTCCTCGTACTACTTCTTCACGTCGCGTTTCCGTCCCCTGGTGGAACGAGGCTTGTAGGGACGCTATCCGTGCTCGACGACGTGCTTTACGCACCTTTCGCCGCCATCCTACGTTGGCGAATTGTATTGAATACAAACGACTCCGAGCGCAATGCCGTAGAGTCATCAAAGACAGCAAAAAAGCTTGTTGGGCCTCTTTCACCGGCTCCTTTAACAGTTTTACTCCATCTTCCGTCGTTTGGGGTAGCCTGCGCCGGCTGTCGGGCATTAAGGCCCACTCCTCAGTACCTGGCCTGACCTCAGGTAATGCGGTCCTTGTTGATCCGGTGGCTGTCGCCAACGCCTTTGGCCGCTTTTTCGAGGGGGTTTCAAGCTCCGCCCATTACCATCCTGCCTTCCTTCCCAGGAAAGAGGCAGAAGAGGCTCGGCGACCTTCCTTCCACTCGCTGAATCTGGAAACCTATAATGCCCCCTTTACTATGCGGGAACTCGAACGTGCGCTTGCACTGTCCCGGTCCTCTGCTCCGGGGCCGGATGCCATTCACGTTCAGATGCTGGCACACCTTTCTCCGGCGGGCAAAAGCTTCCTTCTCCGTACCTACAATCGCGTCTGGACCGAAGGTCAAGTCCCCATGCGTTGGCGTGACGCCGTTGTTGTTCCTATACCCAAACCCGGGAAGGATAGACACCTTCCTTCTAGTTACCGCCCCATTTCTCTTACAAGCTGTGTCTGTAAGGTGATGGAGCGCATGGTTAATGCTCGGTTAGTCTGGATTCTTGAATCTCGACGGCTCCTTACTAATGTCCAATGTGGCTTTCGTCGCCGCCGCTCCGCTGTTGACCACCTCGTGACCTTGTCGACATTCATCATGAACAACTTTTTGCGAAGGCGCCAAACGGTAGCCGTGTTCTTCGACTTGGAGAAGGCTTATGACACCTGTTGGAGAGGAGGTATCCTCCGCACTATGCACAGGTGGGGCCTACGCGGTCGCTGCCCCTTTTTATTGATTCCTTTTTAACGGATCGAAAGTTTAGGGTACGTGTGGGCTCCGTATTGTCCGACGTCTTCCTCCAGGAGAACGGAGTGCCTCAGGGCTCCGTCTTGAGCGTAGCCCTTTTTGCCATCGCGATCAATCCAATTATGGATTGCATTCCGCCTAATGTCTCAGGCTCTCTCTTTGTCGATGACTTCGCGATCTACTGCAGTGCCCAGAGAACATGCCTCCTGGAGCGCTGCCTTCAGCGTTGTCTAGACAGCCTCTACTCATGGAGCGTGGCAAATGGCTTCCGGTTCTCTGAAGAAAAGACGGTTTGTATCAACTTTTGGCGATATAAAGCGTTCCTTCCGCCATCCTTACATCTCGGTCCCGTTGTTCTCCGATTCGTGGACACAACTAAGTTTCTAGGGCTCACGTTGGACAGGAAACTGTGTTGGTCTCCACACGTCTCTTATTTGGCGGCCCGTTGTACACGTTCCCTTAATGTCCTCAGAGTTCTTAGCGGTTCATCTTGGGGAGCGGATCGCACTGTCCTGCTTCGCTTGTATCGGTCCATAGTCCGATCGAAGCTGGATTATGGGAGCTTCGTCTACTCGTCCGCTCGGCCGTCCCTCTTACGCCGGCTCAACTCCATCCACCATCGGGGGTTACGTCTTGCGACCGGAGCCTTCTACACTAGTCCTGTCGAGAGTCTTTATGCTGAAGCTGCCGAGTTACCGTTGACCTACCGGCGCGACGTACTGCTGTGTCGGTATGCCTGCCGGCTGTCGTCTGTCGTCTATGCCCGACCACCCCTCTTACAAGTCCTTCTTCGCCGATTCTCTCGACCGTCAGTACGGGTTGTATGTGTCTGCCCTGCTGCCCCCCGGAGTCCGCTTCCGTCGCCTGCTTCGACAATTGGATTTTGCCCTCCCTACCACCTTCAGAGAGGGTGAGTGCCCGACACCACCTTGGCTCCAGGCTCCGGTTCATATTTATCTCGACCTCAGCTCACTCCCGAAGGATGGTACTCCGGCTGCAATGTATTGCTCACGGTTTGCCGAACTTCGTGCTCGACTTGCCGGTCACACCTTTATTTACACCGATGGCTCCGAAACTGACGATGGTGTCGGCTGTGCCTTTGTCGTCGGGGCCGCCACATTTAAATACAGGCTCCTCGACCAATGTTCCAGCTTTACGGCCGAGCTTTTTGCTCTCCATCAGGCCGTTCAGTATGCCCGCCGCCACCACCATTCATCATATGTACTCTGCTCTGACTCACTCAGTGCTCTTCAGAGCCTTGGAGCTCCCTATCCGGTCCATCCCTTGATACAACGGATACAGCAGTCCCTCCATTCTTTGGCTGATAACGGTGGTTCTGTCAGCTTTCTGTGGGTTCCCGGACATGTGGGAGTGCCTGGGAATGAGGCTGCGGATGCTGCAGCCAGGGCTGCAGTCCTCCTGCCTCGGCCAGCCTCCCATTGTGTCCCGTCATCCGACGTTCGTGGGGATGTCTGTAAGAGGCTTGTGTCGTTGTGGTGGGATGCTTGGTCATCCCTCCAAGGAAACAAGCTCCGGGCAGTAAAACCGCTACCAACTGCTTGGACAACATCCTCCCGAACATCTCGGCGCGAGGAGGTCCTTCTGACCAGGTTGCGGATTGGGCATTGCCGTTTTAGCCACCGCTACCTGCTCTCCGGTGACCCAGCCCCGCAGTGCCCTTGTGGTCAGGCATTAACAGTGCGCCATGTTTTATTGTCGTGTCCCCGTTTTAGTCAATTTCGTGTTGTCCTGTCCCTGCCATCTACTTTACCGGATGTTTTAGCTGATGACGCTCGAGCAGCTGCTCGTATTCTGCGTTTTATAACTTTAACTGGCTTGTCCAAGGACATTTAATCTTTTTACTTATTTTGTCTGCATCTTTGTCGGGTCCTTCTGGTGTCCCCTCCATCCCCTTGAGTTTTACCAGATTCCATGTGCTCAAACAACAGTGACTGGGCGCTAATGACCTCAGCAGTTGAGCGCCCTTAAACCCAACCAAAAAAAAAAAAAAAAAAAGCTTACCGTTACCCTATTCAACACCTGCCAGCCTTGTATCCTACTTGATACACTTTTGCTAGCTAACATAACATCTATATTCGATTTCGCGCCTGCTCTGTTTTGATATGTATTTGGGAAGCCAGGCCTATTCATCACTATTAGATTGAGTTCCCCAATTGCATCCTGCAATTCCACTCCTCTCTCATCAGTCTCTCTACTATTCCAAAGTATCTATTTCACATTCGCGTCTATTGTGAAGATATGGAATCAATTCCCTCCAACCTCTTTGGCTCTTTTCAATCTATCTATATACGGTTGTATCTCATGGGCATACTGCAAATATAAATTAGTAAGTAAGAATACTCCCTCGGGTGATGTTAACTCCACTGTGATGGAATGCTCGTCATTTACCTGAGAGATTGCTGTAAGCAAAATCTCCCTTTTTAATACCACAATAACCGTCATAGGATTTTCTCCACACATGATTACCCTAGCATTAACTGGACTATGAACAAGCTTACCATTTTTGGTATAAGGTTCTTGAATGCATAAAACATCCAAACTTCGATCCTCTGCAACCTTCCAGATCTCGGACATGACTGTGATACTACGCATTGCATTAATCTGAGCAACACTTATTCCAGAGTTCCTATTTGACATAAAGGTTGTCGAATATGGTTGTAAAACTTCACTCCAGTCTTGTCATACTCATAAACAGTTCTCCCATAGCATTCCACAAACTCTCTGTAAAGATCTTCTTTATTAAATTTTTCGCTACGTCTTGTATATGCACGATTAAGTAACCCGCTTAGTTATTCCATATCTGTAGGCAAGTTATTACAACGCAAAAACAATCTATCCGCAGTTCCTGGATATGGAAAACCAATGGTTTTCCCTTTTGGATGTCCTTCTCTGATAATATGTCTAAGGGCCACAACAAGAACACTCATATCTTCCAACCTAGAGAGCCTATAATTCTCTTCCAGATCTGTATATATTAGATAAGGGTCTATTTGTTTTGTATCACTGTCCTTGTCACTATCCTTATCCTTGTCACTATCCTTATCACTTAACGACGTCTGAGTACTTTCACTCTCTGTAGGAGTAGTCTGAGTATTAATTGACTTCATTAGGGGCTTATCACCACTTCCATTGTCATTTCTACTTTTCCCTTTCAACTTAGATTTAATCTCTGAAAGAATTCCTCGATTTCCTGAGCCTATATCATTACTACTTTCCCCATTTAATAAGGTGTGGCTAGTTGGTTTCTCCTGTTGAGAAGGAGACGACTCACTGGATACACTGGAGGTGACAACACTGTCCTGTAAGGGAAGAGAAGATTCATTCTCCTGTTGAGAAGGAGGAGACTCACTGGATACACTGAAGGTAGCAACACTGTCCGGTAAGGGAAGAGAAGATTTATTCTCCTGTTGAGAAGGAGGGGACTCACTGGGTACACTGGAGATGGCAACACTATCCTGTAGGTGAAGAGAAAATTCATTCTCCTGTGACACCAAGGGTACACATGTCTCCATACTTTCTATGTTTTTTGAATGTAGGGCTTCTGCGGCTACATTTTCATTTTCTTGTTGCTTAAAACCTCTAATATTCCCTATTATATGTTTGTCTGAGGAACTTTGTTGTTGCATGGTAACGAAAGTTTGTCTCTTATTACGTAGCATGTTCCTCCACTCCATCGCCCTGCGCCAGTTCCGTAGCCTCGTTGAAGGAGGCTTACGTTTCTTACACCTCACATTAGTATCAGCTATTTGTTGATACTTATTTGTTAGATTTAATTCACTATGAGGTATGAACACCTTAGTGTATGGTGACAATTTACTGGCCATAATCTATACTTTGAATTGCTCTCTGTAAGTAAAGCTGATAAGTTGGACATTGTGGACCTTGTGAATTACTTAATTTCCCTCTTGAGGAGCAGGGAATGCACTTTGCTGGCTTGATAAGATTTGGACAACTTTTATTCTGGTGGTTTTCCTCGCCACAGTGTGAACAAACCGAAGCCTTTGCAGTACACTTAGCACTTTTATGACCAAAATTTTGACACTTAAAGCACTTAAATGCGAAGTAATCTCTTACGGATAGTGATCTAAAATCAACATACACACGTTTCCCCTCAATTAGCATTTTCCTCACACGTGCACTCACTTCAAAGACATGATTTACTTCTGTTTTCCCTCTGGGGCCTGTTTTAAAACAGTGCCGCATTTCCTCACTTAATTCTTGCTTGGTCATTTTGTCAGCAAGATTTTGTTGCCAAACTGTTTCCTGTAATTCTTGACCATCCATGTCACTTGGTACGTCATATATAACGACGAGAGGTCGTTTCTTCCTTGGAGCCTCACACTTCAAACTTTCTGAAATTTTGCTATGTGAAACAATTTTTTCAATATCCGCAGCTATTTCGGTTTCCACAATCAGCACACTGTTAATTGCACGCATATTTTTTATTTTAATTTGTTCCTTCCTTGGATCAAGCAAACTTGTGAATCTCTTTTTTGTTGTTTTTGCATCTCCTTCATCTTTTGATTTAATAAATAAGGTATTTGATGTTTTCGCTTGGGCAGACGCTATTTTAGCCTTAGCAGTGGATACATGTTTACCAGTTGGTTTTGCTGCGATTTCTGCAAAAGTAGGTACAGGCACTTTCGGTATTTCCTCCTGTTCAGTTTTTATTTCTTTTGAAATCCCATCACTTTTTTCTGCAAGAGTGTCACGAAGCCATTCATTCTGTTTTGTAAGCTCCTCATTCCTACCAACAAGTCTGGATTGGAGCAATGCCCACATTGAAAGCTTGTTTCGCAACTCACTCGTAACATTTACAGTAATTTTCTTAGTTGGGGTCATGCACTCATCAATGAACTCCAAGATGTCGGTATAATAGTCTTCTACTGTACTCATTTTCATACCTGCACTAGTATCTCTACATACATTTGCTTCCTCGTCGTCAATAGAAGCCATAGTTAAAACATTTAACACTGAACAGTTACAAAAGAATCAGCGTAAGCAAGCACTTACGTTTTCCACAGTTTACAGCTCTCCCACGGCGAGAAGGCACGATTCTCCAAGCAGTATTTGGTGGATGCACTGTATGGACACTCAATATCTCGCTGACCACGAGAAATGGGTGCAACGATCCCTCCTACTTGTCCAGCGTCAATTCCCACCCTTACAAAGAGTGTGATAGAGCTGGACGTGTAGAAGTTTCTTTGCCAACTGATATTGTTTTTGGCAGTAGTACCAACTGTCGTGGTACACAGATCGAACCACTGTTGTGGTACACAGATCGAACCACAGTCGTCAACCAGTTGTGGTACACAGATCGAACTACACAGATCGTGGTACACAGATCGAACTACGATCTACAGACTCTTTGAAAACACATCCTGAGAGATACACTATATTTGCCACGCTATTATCAACTTGTTGTAACACGCTATTCTAAATTTAAGCCTATGGATGAAGAACCAGAACTTTTCACTTTGCATTCCTTAAAACACCTTATATGGTCCTGCACTCGAATAGCGTCTCACAACCCACCTTGAACAATTCTAAATTGTAGTGTATTATATTATATTTTAATATTGTTTCAATAGCTCCTTTGTATAATCTTGAAAAGAGATACTTGCTGTTCAATGAAGCATACAGTAACTGAGCACAACACAGTTAGGTTATGAAGTCCGGCGTCTACTGTACACACGCCAAAACGTGCGCTAACGAAACCCACCCGCAGGAATTCACGCACACGCGCGAACACACACGAGACGACAACGAAAAACACACGTTAAGCAGCCATGGAGCAAATAATACACGCGAAATGCCGTTTCAAAATTGAAGAACGGAAAATGTAGGAACCAACCGCGGCCATCTTGGATAGGGACAGCGGGAATCTCGTTAATCCATTCATGCGCGTCACTAATTACATGACGAGGCATTTGGCTATCTTAGCCGTCTTGATTCACGTACAGTGAATAATACAACAAGTGGATACCCACAGAGTGGGTTTACAAGATAGTACGTAATTACATAAATACACTTAATAATAAACACAAATACATGAATAAAGAAGGTATTGTGCCTGAGAGGCCAGGCAGCAGCCGAAGGATTGAGAACACCGTATCCCACGCTGGTGCGGGGCATCGTGCGGCGGCGAGGGGCAGTCATAGTTTCAAAACGCCGCGCCGCCATGATACTGCCCAGAAGTACTCGCGTGCCCAAAGTTGAGAGGTGGCCCTTTGTCACACCCACCTCCTGCAATACTTTAGCGGAGACTGGAGACCAAACCCCACGCCAGTTGATGGTCGCCAACGTGGTGGTGATCTCCTTGACCACTGGAAACAGCTCGCGTATCTTGTCGTAGACAGCCTGCTTGTCATAGATGGCCACCTTCTCTCGGTGACACCTATCGAGATCAAGGTTGTCGCCAACTACCTGCGCATCTATGACAAAAGCTGCAGTGTCACAGACTGCCACCATGTCTGGCTTTTTCAGGCCTTCAGCTGTACGAAGGTGAGGCTCTAGCAGGACATTGTAGCCTCTGCGGCGGAGGCCTCGCGCCAGATAGGACGCCACAGCATCGTGTCGAGCAATGCGAGCCCCGTCGCTTCTCCAGCACTGTTGTATGACATGGTTGGCAGTCTCGGTAGCATTGCAGCCAGTGCGGCAACTGGTGTCACCATCCCTCCCACGTAGCAGCCGTGCCCGAGTAGGTAAGGCATTTATCTGGGCACGCAGGCATGAGATGTAGTCGCGGCCTGTTACGAACTGCCGGGTATTAGAGACCCAGCAGTGCTGCCCTGGTGTTTGGGCAGACTTATGTAGCGCAGCGCCTTCGACCGACGAGTGCAGGCGGTCGGCCCAACACCGGCCCACATGGTAACTGGACTTTATAACTTCCCCCTGCCATTGCAGGGTGTGGTCCAGTTGGAGATTTTCACGTTCGATTAAGTCGTGGGAAGAACCGTCTGCGGCCGTACCCAGTACCTGCATCTTCGCCAGTCTCCTCCTGCGAAGAAGAGGGCCAAGCCAGCGGGCTGCAGGTACCCCCAAGCCCCCATGAGAGATGGGGGCGTGGAAGTAACCGACAGGAGTATCCGGCGGCAGGTGCAGCCAAGATCGAATAGCTGCACAGACACAGACATCAAGGGAGGAGAGGGCCCCCAGACGAGTCCTCCCCAGGGCTAGGCCGTGGAAAATACCCGGGAGGATGACAGAACAAAGGGCAAAAAGTCGCTGCTGAGGTTTGAGTGGTGCACGCTTGATGATGTTCAGCTGCTTCTCGACCTCCCGCCGAGGATGAAAGAGACTGCCTCCGCACGTTGAGAATTGCAGGCCCAGATACTTGAAGGTATCGCCCATCGCCAGTGCTGGGATGTTGTTCCCACCAGCACAAAAGATGACAGTCTCGCCGACCTTGGTTTTCTTCTCCCAGCCTGATGAGCAAGGGCGAGAGGAAAACACTTCCGTGGGTTGACCTCGAGCTCGAGATCCCCCAGGGCCGACGTGGCGATGGTGAGAAGTTCCTGCAATCCATCACGGGTCTCAGCGAACAGCAGGAGGTCATCGTAGAATGCAGCCGCATTTATTCGAGAGAGTCATAGTTACTCCTGCCGTTTACCCGCGCTTGCTTGAATTTCTTCACGTTGACATTCAGAGCACTGGGCAGAAATCACATTGCGTCAACACCCGCTAGGGCCATCGCAATGCTTTGTTTTAATTAGACAGTCGGATTCCCCCAGTCCGTGCCAGTTCTGAGTTGATGGTTGAATGGCGGCCGAAGAGAATCCGCGCACCCGCTCGCCCCCGGAGGAGCACGCTAAGGCGGACGCGGCCTCGCAGCAAGGAACATTCGTGGGAGGCCAAGGCACGGGACCGAGCTCGGATCCTGCACGTAGGTTGAAGCACCGGGGTACGAACGTCGCGCAGGCGCGCGCATCCTGCACCGCCGGCCAGCACGAGGCCGACCAACGGCGAGAGCAGACCACGCCCGCGCTAAACGCCCGCACTTACCGGCACCCCTAAGGCACTCACCTCGCCCAGGCCTGGCACGTTAGCGCTGACCCACTTCCCGACCAAGCCCGACACGCCCCGATCCTCAGAGCCAATCCTTATCCCGAAGTTACGGATCCAATTTGCCGACTTCCCTTACCTACATTATTCTATCGACTAGAGGCTCTTCACCTTGGAGACCTGCTGCGGTACGAACCGGTGCGACACCTCCACGTGGCCCTCTCCCGGATTATCAAGGCCCGAGGGGAAGATCGGGACACCGCCGCAACTGTGGTGCTCTTCGCGTTCCAAACCCTATCTCCCTGCTAGAGGATTCCAGGGAACTCGAACGCTCATGCAGAAAAGAAAACTCTTCCCTGATCTCCCGACGGCGACTCTGGGTCCTTTTGGGTTACCCCGACGAGCATCTCTAAAAGAGGGGCCCGACTTGTATCGGTTCCGCTACCGGGTTCCGGAATAGGAACCGGATTCCCTTTCGCCCAACGGGGGCCAGCACAAAGTGCATCATGCTATGACGGCCCTCATCAACGTCGGATTTCTCCTAGGTGTTACGATCGACTGACTCACGTGCAACGGCTGTTCACACGAAACCTTTCTCCGCGTCAGCCCTCCAGGGCCTCGCTGGAGTATTTGCTACTACCACCAAGATCTGCACGAACGGCGGCTCCAGGCAGGCTCACGCCCAGACCCTTCTGCGCCCACCGCCGCGACCCTCCTACTCGTCAGGGCTTCGCGGCCGGCCGCAAGGACCGGCCATGACTGCCAGACTGACGGCCGAGTATAGGCACGACGCTTCAGCGCCATCCATTTTCAGGGCTAGTTGCTTCGGCAGGTGAGTTGTAACACACTCCTTAGCGGATTCCGACTTCCTTGGCCACCGTCCTGCTGTCTTAAGCAACCAACGCCTTTCATGGTTTCCCATGAGCGTCGATTTGGCCCCCTGCGGGTTCGGGGGTTAGAATAGGCCCGCGGTATTCCTGCCTGTCGTAAGAGGCGACTAAAAGGAGTCTCAAATGTTTCGGCCTTATGTGATGGTCCCCTCTCGGGTTTGACCTCCATCTTTCTAAATTATTCCGAAGAGCGAGCCAATTGGGGAAGGGCGCCTTACATGGTGCACAGTATCCGTCGTGCAATTAGACCTTTAGCCGTCTTTCTCGTCGTTGCAATGGTGTCCCGCTCGTTTTCGATCTCTTGGGCGATTACCACACTGCACTCTGCAGCGTTTCTTTTAACTGCGACGACGACCTTGGCCATTTTTTGCACCTAAGATCCAGCATGGTAGCCAGTCCGTTGTGGTGGGGCCGCCATGTACCCTCTTGGTTGTAGCCCCCTGACAACACAGGGATCGCTCTACTGATGCCTGCGCCGTTAACTCCGCACGTATGCCAAGGAGTAGATGCCCATCGCCCCGGGGCATCGGGACTCCCGGCAATGGCCATCCTGCCAGGTGGCCTTTGCTGTGGCTGGGTGGCGCCCGTGGGGAGGGCCCTTGGTCGGAGTAGGTGGCATCAAGGCGGATGACCCGCAATGAAGCGTGGTACATCATCTCTCGCTGGTGGGCCACCACCAGCAGTCTCTAAGCGATCGAGGTCTAACCTCAACGGCAGGAAATGCGATCCACGATCTTTTCCCTCCCTGGCCACTCCATGGGAGGAACGTATGGCAAAAGAAGGCAGTGGAGACTATTCACCCCGGTTCCTTGTGTGTACGCGAGTTGATGGGGAATCGTTTATGTCAACCAAGCCCCAGTTTTTTGTGGAGCATTTAGAGGACAAGTTCGGGGAGGTGGAGGGCTTGTCCAAGATGCGCTCTGGTTGTGTGCTCATCAAAACGGCATCCTCTGCCCAGTCACGGAGGTTGCTCAATTGTGACAAGTTGGGGGATGTTTCAGTTAACATCACGCCGCATAAGAGTCTCAACATGGTCCAGGGTATTATATTCCACAGGGATCTTCTTCTGCAGTCCGACGATGAATTACGCGCCAACCTCGAACGACGAGGTGTTCACTTCGTCCGGCGCGTCCATCGGGGTCCGAGGGATAATCAGGTAGCCACCGGTGCCTTCATCTTGGCCTTTGAGGGTGATGTCTTACCCGAAAAGGTTAAGGTGATGGTTTACCGTTGTGATGTGAAGCCATATATCCCTCCTCCGATGCGGTGTTTTAAATGCTGGAAGTTCGGGCACATGTCATCTCGCTGTACTTCCAGCATCACGTGTCGGGATTGTGGACGTCCTTCGCATCCTGATACTCCATGTGCCCCGCCTCCTATCTGTGTTAACTGCGGAGAACACCATTCCCCCTGCTCGCCGGACTGTAGGATCTTCCAGCAAGAAAGGAAGATAATGGAATATAAGACCCTGGACCGCCTGTCCTACACCGAGGCAAGGCGGAAATTTGAGCGGCTACATCCTGTGCCAATGCCAACTAGTTATTCCGCTGCTGCAACACCAGTTCGATCTCAGCTCGGTCAGCATTCACCGGCCCCCTTGGTTGTGGGGGGCACTTCACTCCCTGTTGCTCCTGCTCCATCTACTTCAGGAGCAACACCACCCCAACCACCGGGGACATCTGTTCCCCCTTCACAGCCGGAGAAGCGTGAGCCTTCTTCGGCTCCACTCGCTCGGAAGGGGTCCCTTGGGGCCCTCCCATCCCAGGCTTTGCCCAGTGCCAAAGCGGACACCCGCAAGTTTGTCAAACAACCACCGGTCGCTGGTCGTAGGGCGTCACGGTCGTCTTCAGTGCCAGAGACTGACCCAGTGAGGCCCTCCCAGCCAGAACCACCTAAGGCTCAGCGCGCAAAGCAGTCGAAGAAAAAGGCTCCCAAGCATCCTGAAATTGCGGTGGCACCTGTCCCACCGCACCCTTCTCCCTCTGCGTCCGAAGATGAGGTGGAGATCCTGGCGTCCGCTGAGGACATGGATCTCGCCAGTCCCTCGGATGCAATAGATAGCTGTTGTCCAGGTGGTGACTCTGTAGCAGCAGGGGCCCCGGAGGCGTAATCTGACTCCCCAGTCCCTTCACGCCTTTCCCATCCATGGCTAATACCATCCTCCAGTGGAACTGCAGCGGTTTTTTCCACCATCTAGCTGAGCTCCGCCAACTTCTCAGCCGTCATCCTTTCCTTTGCATTGCTCTGCAGGAAACTTGGTTTCCAGCAATGCGAACCCCCGCCCTCCGTGGCTATCAGGGTTATTTTAAGAACCGAGCAGCTTATGAAAGGGTGTCTGGTGGCGTCTGCATCTATGTCCTTAACTCTCTTCACAGCGAGTTTGTACCTCTACAAACAGCTTTAGAGGCTGTCGCTGTTCGGGTGTGGACGCCACAGGCTATCACCGTCTGCAGTATTTACCTTCCACCTGATGGTGTTGTCGCACAGCATGTCCTGGCTGCTCTGATAGCCGAACTGCCGCCACCTTTTTTGCTGCTGGGTGATTTCAATGCCCACAACCCTCTATGGGGTGGGACTGTCTCCGATGTTCGCGGTCGGGCCGTGGAGCATGTGTTGGCTCAGCTCGACCTTAGCCTCTTGTACACCGGTGCTCCCACGCATTTCAGTGTGGCCCATGGCTCGTTCTCGGCCATCGATCTCTCTATTTGCAGCCCTGGCCTTGTCCCAACCCTCCACTGGAGAGTGCACCCTGACCTGTGTGGTAGTGACCATTTTCCCATCTATTTGTCACTGCCCCAGTGTCATTCTTCTGGGCGCTTGCCCCGCTGGGCTCTCCACAGGGCTGACTGGCCAGCTTTTACTTCCGCTGCAACCATTGAGTCTCCCCCACAGGGTGACATTGACGAGGTGGTTCGTGTTTTAACCACGTCCATCATTTCAGCGGCCGAGGCTTCCATCCCCCATTCTTCTGGCCTCCCTCGGAGGAAGGCTGTCCCCTGGTGGTCGCCGGAGATTGCTGAGGCTATTCGCGACCGTAGGCGGGCTCTCCAGCGTCATAGGCGGCACCCGTCTCTGGAGACCCTCATCGCCTTTAAGAGGCTCCGTGCCTTCGCCCGCCGTCTTATTGCACGGCGTAAGCAGGAGTGCTGGGAGCGGTATGTTTCCTCCTTGGGCTCCCGTGTTTCCCCCTCGCTCGTGTGGTCCCGGATACGGCGGATTTATGGACACCAGACCCCTACGGGTGTCCCTGGGATCTCTTTGGACGGCGCTGTGTGCACGGACGCTGCCGCCATTGCTGAACACCTTGCTGCGCACTTCGCTACGAGCTCTGCGACTGCAACTTATCCCCCCGCCTTTCGCTCTCTCAAGGAGCGGGCCGAGCAGACGCCATTATCGTTCCACACGCGTCGTTCTGAAACTTACAATGCTCCTTTCAGCGAGAGGGAATTCCTCGCTGCCCTCGCCGATTGCCCTGATACAGCACCAGGACCGGACTGCATCCACGCACAGATGCTGAAGCATCTCTCCAGGGACTGCCAGAGACACATTCTCGCGATATTTAATCGCATTTGGAGCGAAGGCGTGTTCCCGTCGCAATGGCGAGAGGGTGTTATTGTCCCCATCTTGAAGCCCGGTGCGGACCCACTGGCGGTGGACAGCTATCGTCCCATTACCCTCACCAACGTTTTGTGCAAATTGCTCGAACGTATGGTGGGGCGGCGTTTGTGTTGGGTCCTTGAGTCGCGCGGTCTCCTCGCTCCATCCCAGGGTGGCTTCCGTCGGGGCCGGTCTGCAGTGGACAATTTGGTGCGGCTGGAATCTGCTGTCCGTATGGCCTTTGCCCGACGTCAGCATCTCGTTGCTGTGTTTTTCGATCTGCGGAAGGCGTATGACACCACATGGAGGCATCACATCCTCGCCACATTGCATGAGTGGGGTCTTCGTGGTCGGCTCCCGGCTTTTCTTCAAAGCTTTTTATTGCGCCGCTCTTTCCGGGTGCAAGTCGGTGCCACCTCTAGTTCCTCTTACATACAGGAAAATGGGGTCCCGCAGGGCTCGGTGTTGAGCGTCTCCTTATTTTTAGTGGCCATTAATGGTCTGGCTGCAGCAGTGGGGTCGTCGGTGTCTCCTTCTTTGTATGCCGACGACTTCTGCATCTCTTTTAGCTCCACGACTACGGGAGTCGCCGAACGCAGGCTGCAAGTCGCCGTTCGCAAGGCAGCATCATGGGCTCTGACTCACGGTTTTCAGTTCCCTGCACCCAAGACTCGAGTTATGCACTTCTGCAGGCGTCGGACGGTCCACCCTCATCCTGAACTTTACCTCGACGGCCACCTGCTTGAAGTGGTGGACACTTGCCGCTTCTTGGGACTCGTGTTTGATGCCCGACTCACATGGGTTCCTCATGTTACTCAGCTGAAGCAAAAATGCTGGCGGCACCTCAACGCCCTCCGCTGCCTTAGCCACACGTCTTGGGGTGCAGATCGCTGCACGCTGCTGCGGTTGTACAAGGCCCTTGTGCAGTCCCGGCTTGATTATGGGAGCCTGGCCTATGGGTCTGCGTCCCCCTCAGTGTTGAAGTTGTTAGACCCCATACACCACTGTGGGGTTCGGCTTGCAACTGGCGCTTTTCGCACCAGCCCCGTGGATAGTCTACTGGTGGAGGCCGGGGTTCCCCCGCTGCAGATTCGCCGCCATCGTCTGCTCGCCGACTATGCTGTCCACGTACATTGCTCGCCAGATCATCCCAATCGTCGCCTGCTTTTCCCTGCCATGGTCCTTCATCTGCCCGAACGGCGACCTAGGTCTGGGCTTTCCGTCGCTGTCTGTGTCCAGTCCCTGCTGTCCGAACTGGGGCCATTCCCTCTTCCGCCTCCCTTCCGGGTCTGTACACCTACGCCTCCCTGGTGTTTGTCCCGGCCGTCCGTCCGTCTGGATTTGGCACAGGGACCTAAGGACTCGGTTCCGCCTGTGGCCCTCCGTCGCCGTTTTCTTGCGCTCCTCGAATCATTTCCGGGCTGTGAGCCTGTCTACACTGATGGTTCCCTGGTTGATGGTCGCACTGCCTACGCTTTCGCTCACGCTGCCCATGTTGAGCAACGCTCCTTGCCGGCTGGCTGCAGTGTTTTTACTGCAGAGCTGGTGGCCATCTTGCACGCTCTTGAGCATATGCGTTTCTGCTCAGGTAGGTCCGTCGTCATCTGCAGTGACTCCCTGAGCAGCCTTCAGGCCATCGACCGCTGCTATCCCTCCTCTCTCCTGGTGTCCTCCATTCAGGAGACTGTTTCCGCCATTGCCCGTTCTGGTCGTTCGGTGGTCCTGGTTTGGACGCCCGGTCATGTTGGCATCCCAGGGAACGAACGTGTAGACAGGCTGGCCAAAGGGGCGATCGACGCCCCGGCTTTGGAGGTCGGCCTTACGGCTCGCGACCAGCAGATGGTGTTGCGCCGTAAGCTGATTGGTGTGTGGGCTGCTGAGTGGCGTGGCATGACAGCCCCGAATAAACTGCGGGCTGTCAAGGGGACGACCGATGTGTGGCGTTCCTCCCTGCGGGCTTCTCACAGGGACTTGGTAGTCCTGTGTCGGCTGCGCATCGGCCATACATACCTGACGCACGGCCATCTGTTGCGTCAGGAGGATCCCCCCTTGTGTCGGTGTGGGTCCCGGCTGACGGTCGGCCACATTTTGCTGGAGTGTCCTCGACTGCGCACACTCCGGCAATCCCCCCCAGGGGGTCCACAACTCTTTTGTGGATACGTGCGTAGCGAGCACGGGACCCCGAGCTAATGTGGCCTTCCTTCCTTTCCGGGCTGCATACCTTCCCATTCCACATCCTTCCCCATCCCTATCTTCGCTCCTCCTCCCCTCACCTCTGGCTCTTTCCTTCCCTTTCTCCCCATCTGGGAGTATGGTTTGTGCCTACGTCCGGAGACGGACGCTCGTAAATGTACTGCATTTCTTGCCTTCCTTGCTTTTATGTCTTCTTCCTTCCTTTGTCCTTCTCTGTCTCTTTCCTTCCTTTGTCCTTCTCTTTTCCTTACCTCTTCTCTTTCTCTTTTCTCCGCTGCGGCGTTTGAGACCTCTCTTCCTTCCCTTCCCTTTCTCTTTCTTCCTCCCTGTGCGTGTCTGAAGGCCGACCCACGCCCTTCGTGCGTAGCCGGTGACGGGGTAACGCGTAATTCCCCGCCCCGGGTAGACAGGTAGGACACGTACGTACCCCCTGGTAACGGCCAGGCCCAGGGAGGGGTGATTACCCGAGCTGATACCTTCCGAAAATGCCGATTGGTCCCTCCGTCCGTTTGTCGGGAGGTGTGACCTGAGGTGTGAACAATCACCTAAGGCGGGAGTGCCCTCAGAGGGCCCCCACAAGGGAGGAGCGCGCCATCGGAGACGCCGGTAATCATGGGGGATTCTTCCGCAATGGTTTCCTCACCTTCCACTAAGTCTAGTCACAAACGTAAGCATACTGAGTCTCAGCCACAGACGATTCTTCCATCGTTGCCACAGTTCCTTGTTGTTTCTCGGTCTGATGAAGGTCACGACTTCTCTACGGTCAACCCTTTCATTATTCGGAAAGGAGTCGACGCAATAGCAGGTCCTGTAACGTCTTGTTCCAGATTACGGAATGGCACCCTGTTGTTAGAAACACACAGTGCCCTCCAGTCACAAAAATTGCTGCGTACTTCTCTGCTCCACACCTTCCCTGTCCGGGTGGAACCGCACCGTACCTTGAATTCCTCGCGTGGAGTCGTTTATACACGCTCCCTCGATGGATTGTCTGACGAAGAAATTCAGCACTATCTGTCTGACCAGGGCGTAACGGCAGTTCATAGAGTAATGAAACGGGTTGACACGAACATCATTCCAACCCGCACTGTCTTCTTGACATTTGACACAGTTCAACTCCCATCGAAAATCAAAGCAGGCTATGAGATAATTTCCGTTCGCCCTTACGTCCCAAACCCTACGCGTTGCTATCGATGTCAGCGGTTCAATCACACCAGCCAGTCCTGTTCCAATCCAGCCAAATGTGTTACGTGTGGCACGGATGCCCATGAGGGTGCTTGTCCACCTCCATCCCCTCGCTGCATCAACTGTATGGGTGACCACGCTGCTTCCTCTCGAGATTGCCCCGTTTTTAAGGATGAGAAGCTCATCCAGGAAATAAGGGTGAAGGAAAAGGTGTCGACCTTTGCTGCTCGAAAATTATTCGCCAGTCGCAAGCCCACCGTGCCTCAGAAAGGAAAATACAGCACTGTCCTTGCTTCTCCTCGGCCAACAAAGGAGGCGGCCACGCAGACTTGCGACCTCACCTTTAGTACCACGGTCGTCAGATCGGCCAGCGCAAAGATCGCTCGTTCAACCTCACCACTTTCGCCTGCCCACTCTATAGCTCACCCTTCGTCGGGTTCTGCTACATCTCGAGCCCAAAAGTCGGACGCCAAGTCTTCGAAAAAAGAGCATACTCGTGAAGAGTTTTTACGGACCGCAGCTTCACAACCATCGGTTCCTCCTTCCTCTAAACAACATTCTTCCAAGAAGGCTACAAAGAAACCCAGTTCCTCTCCTTCTCCGCCAAGGTGTGCCCCCTCTACAGCACCACCTGGCGGAAATCGCCCTCGGCCATCTTCTGTGTCGCCGAGGCGCACTGCTGGTGGCCGGTCAACCGGCCGATCGCTGGTGGCAGGGACTGCTCCTGACCAACTTATGGATCAGGATCTTCTGCCTTCAGCTGAATGCCATTCCATGCTGTCGGTTGCTAGCTCCGAGCAGTCTTTGAGTTGACAGCAACTTTGGTCCCATTCCTCCATTCTCTTTTCACCCCATGTCCATTATCCACTGGAATATCCGCGGCATTCGAGCCAATCGGGATGAATTGTCGGTCCTCTTACGCTCCTACTCGCCGGTCATCTTCTGTCTTCAGGAAACAAAGCTGCGTCCCCATGACCGCTTTGTTCTCCCTCATTTTCAGTCTGTCCGATATGATCTCCCCTCTGTTGAAGGCTCTCCAGCCCATGGAGGACTCATGATTCTTCTCCGTGATACTCTCCATTATCACCCAATCCCCTTAAACACTTCCTTCCAAGCTGTCGCCGTCCGTCTTTCACTTTCCGGATACACGTTCTCTCTTTGTACTGTATACATTCCATCGTCCACACCAATGGCACGAGCTGATCTCCTTCATCTTCTTGGTCAACTTCCACCCCCCTATTTGCTGGTTGGGGACTTCAATGCCCACCACCCGCTTTGGGGATCTCCACACCCTTGTCCACGTGGCTCCGTATTGCTAGACGTCTTCCACCAAGCGGATCTAGTTTGCCTCAACACTGGGGTCCCCACATTTTTGTCTGCCTCCACGACAACCTTATCTCATTTGGACCTTGCGGTCGGTACTGTTCCGCTAGCTCGGCGCTTCGAATGGTTCGCCCTTGACGATACACACTCGAGTGACCACTTTCCATGTGTCCTCAGACTGCAGCCTCAACTGCCATATATGCGCCCGCGACGCTGGAAGTTTGCCCAAGCCGATTGGACACTTTTTTCGTCTCTCGCGACATTCGATGACCGTCGCTTTCCCAACGTCGACGATGAGGTCACACACATTACCGACGTTATCCTTACAGCTGCAGAACGTTCAATACCACGCACCTCCGAATTGCCCCGGCGCCCCCCAGTTCCTTGGTGGAACGAGGCATGCCGTGACGCAATACGTGAGCGGCGACGTGCTCTTCGCATTTTCCGTCACCATCCTACTTTGGCCAACTGTATCCGCTATAAGCAGCTCCGTGCGCGATGCCGTCGCGTCATCCGCGATAGCAAGAAGGCAAGCTGGAAATTCTTTATTAGCTCATTTAACACCTTCACTCCCTCCTCGGAAGTTTGGAGTCGGCTTCGACGGTTCTCAGGCGCGCCTAGTTTCTCCCCGGTTTCTGGGCTCACTGTCGCGCATGATACCTTAGTGGACCCCGTCGCAATTTCTAACTCGTTGGGTCAGCACTTTGCTGAGATTTCGAGCTCTTCAAATTACCCGCCAGCGTTTCTCCCGCAGAAACGTGCAGCGGAAGTGCGACCTCTTGCTTTCTCCTCCCAAAATCACGAAAGCTACAATACTGTTTTCTCCATGCGGGAACTCCAACATGCCCTCTCATCTTCTCGCTCCTCCGCCCCAGGACCGGATGGTATCCATGTCCAAATGTTGCTGCATTTATCCACCCATAGTCTGCGTTACCTCCTTCGCCTTTATAATCGAATTTGGACCGGCAGCACCTTTCCCAGACGGTGGCGGGAAGCTATTGTCGTTCCCGTTCCGAAACCTGGAAAGGACAAACATCTCCCCTCTAGCTATCGCCCCATTTCTCTCACGAGTAGTGTCTGTAAGGTTTTGGAGCGTATGGTGAATTACCGTTTAGCTTGGTGGCTGGAATCCCGCAGCCTTTTAACACCAGCCCAATGCGGATTTCGGAAGCATCGTTCTGCAGTTGACCATCTTGTCGCTCTCTCCACTTATATCATGAACAATTTTCTCCGGCAACGCCAAACGGTAGCAATATTTTTTGATCTGGAGAGAGCATACGATACCTGTTGGAGGACAGGCATCCTCCGCACACTGTTCTCTTGGGGCTTTCGAGGCCGGCTGCCCCTTTTTCTTCGCGAATTTATGGCAGAGCGCACTTTTAGGGTGCGGGTGAACACTACTCTCTCCCGTACTTTCTCCCAAGAAAACGGGGTACCCCAGGGATACGTGCTGAGTGTTGTACTGTTTGCCATCGCCATAAATCCAATTATGGATTGTCTCCCTCCTGATGTCTCGGGCTCCCTCTTTGTGGACGATTTTGCGATCTACTACAGCTCTCAACGGACCAGCCTTCTTGAACGACGTCTTCAAGGATGTCTCGATCGCCTCCACTCGTGGAGCATCGAAACTGGCTTCCGTTTTTCACCCAGTAAGACCGTTTGTGTCAATTTTTGGCGACGTACGGAGTTTCTTCCGCCCTCCTTACATCTAGGTCCTGTCAACCTTCCGTTTTCAGACGTCGCTAAATTCTTGGGTCTTATGTTTGACAGAAAACTATGCTGGTCCTCCCACGTTTCCTATCTTTCGGCTCGCTGTCTGCGATCACTTAACACCCTCCGTGTCCTGAATGGTACCTCCTGGGGAGCGGACCGAGTGGCCCTTCTCCACCTCTATCGCGCCTTAGTGCGCTCGAAATTGGATTATGGAAGCATAGTCTACTCCTCTGCTCGGCCGTCTATTCTTCGGCGTCTCGACTCTATCCACCACCGTGGATTACGTTTAGTGTCTGGAGCTTTTTACACTAGCCCTGTGGAAAGCCTTTATGCTGAGACTGCTGAACCTCCGCTGTCCAATCGGCGAGCAGTCCTCCTGAGTCGTTATGCTAGCCGTCTGTCTTCCATGCCTGCTAATCCAGCCCACGACCTTTTTTTCGACGCCTCCTTTGATGTAGGGTATGCAGGCCGCCCCTCCTCCCTACTACCCCCGGGAGTCCGCTTCCGTCAACTGCTCCATTCTCTTTCCTTCCGCTTTCCTAAAACCTTCCTGACAACTTGGGGTACAGCACCGCCTTGGCTCCGTCCCCGGATCTGCCTGCTCCGTGACCTTTGTCAATTTCCCAAAGATGGTACCCCTACACTTGTTTATCGTCGGGCATTTGCTGCTCTATGTGCAGAAATGACGGACGCCACATTTATTTACACCGACGGCTCGAAAACATCGTTAGGTGTAGGGAGTGCCTATATTGTTGGCGACACCCCAAATCGCTTTCGGCTTCCCGACCAGTGTTCGGTTTATACTGCGGAGCTTTACGCTGTTCTCCAGGCTGTCCACTACATCCGCCGCCATCAGCGGATACAGTACGTTATCTGCTCAGATTCTCTCAGCTCTCTCCTCAGTCTCCAAGCTCTTTACCCTGTGCACCCTCTGGTCCACCGGATTCAGGACTGTCTGCGCTTGCTTCACCTGAGGGGCGTCTCGGTGGCGTTCCTCTGGCTCCCGGGACACGCTGGTATCTGTGGGAATGAGGCGGCCGATATAGCGGCCAAGGCCGCAGTCTCTCTTCCTCGGCCAGCTATTCAGTCGCTTCCCTTCACCGATCTTCGGAACGATTTATGTCGCCATGTTGCTCAATTATGGCATGCCCATTGGTCGGCACTTCCCTGTAATAAATTGCGGGAAGTGAAAGCCCTTCCTTGCGCTTGGGCCTCTTCCTGCCGAACGCGTCGTCGGGAGGAGGTAATTTTAGCTAGACTCCGGATAGGGCATTGTCGTTTTAGCCATCGACATCTTTTAAGCGGCGATCCTCCCCCACTCTGTCCCCACTGCTCTCAGCTGTGGACGGTAAGACACCTTTTAATTGAATGCCCCTATTTTAATCCGTTACGCTCCCGTCTACAGCTATCGCCTGATCTATCGTCGATTTTAGCAGATGACACGCGCTCCGCCGACCGCGTTCTACAGTTTATTAGTGACAGTGAAATGACGTCAGTCATTTGAAGTTTTTTTTGGGGACAATCACCCCCTTTCTGTAGTGGATTTTTAAGCAGTCTTCTATTTTTAGTTTCTCCAATTTTCTGACTTTGTTCCCATTGCTGCTGGTTTTAAATTTCGGTTTTTTACTGTCTTAAGTCACGGGCTGGGCGCTAATGACCATAGAAGTTTTGCGCCCTAAAAAACCACAAAAAAAAAAAAAAAAACTCCGGCAATCTTTTAATCTCCCGGGCACTTTGGCTTTGGTTTTATCTGACGATGCCTCCATGGCTGATGACGTTTTAAATTTTATCCGTGGTAGTCAGTTTTATGGTTCGATTTAGGGAGGTCCTGCACCTTTCCATTTCTGTGTCTTTTGTCCTTGTGTCTGTTGCTGTTCTGGTGTGCAGTGAGATGGTTGACTCTTTCCCTTTTTTGTTGTCGTGGTCAGTCAACCAGTCTCCGGCCATCTTCTTCTCTTCTATTTCTTTCTGTCTGGTGTTCGCCCGTACTCTTCTTTTCTGTAGTGTTCGTTGCCTCATTTGTGTTCTTTAGCACCTGGGGGGGGGGGCAGTCTCCTTCCCCTTGGGGTTTTATCTGCTCTGCGACTTTGTCTCGCTTGTTTTTGGAATGGGTGACTGATGACCTTCGCTGTTTAGTCCCCCTTAAACATCCCAACAACCACCACCGCGTCGATTTGGGCGCCTTAACTCGGCGTTTGGTTCATCTCACAGCGCCAGTTCTGCTTACCAAAAGTGGCCCACTTGGCACTCCGATCCGAGTCGTTTGCTCGCGGCTTCAGCATATCAAGCAAGCCGCAGATCTCACCCATTTAAAGTTTGAGAATAGGTTGAGGTCGTTTCGGCCCCAAGGCCTCTAATCATTCGCTTTACCAGATGAGACTCGTACGAGCACCAGCTATCCTGAGGGAAACTTCGGAGGGTACCAGCTACTAGATGGTTCGATTAGTCTTTCGCCCGTATACCCAGCTCCGACGATCGATTTGCACATCACAATCTCTACGGACCTCAATCAGGGTTTCCTCTGACTTCGTCCTGGCCAGGCATAGTTCACCATCTTTCGGGTCCCAACGTGTACGCTCTAGGTGCGCCTCACCTCTCAATGAGGACGAGACGCCCCGGGAGTGCGGAGGCCGCCGCCCCGTGAAGGGTGGGGAAGCCCCATACTCCCTCGGCCCGCGCAAGGCGAGACCTTCACTTTCATTACGCCTTTAGGTTTCGTACAGCCCAATGACTCGCGCACATGTTAGACTCCTTGGTCCGTGTTTCAAGACGGGTCGTGAAATTGTCCAAAGCTGAAGCGCCGCTGACGGGAGCGATTATTCCGCCCGAGAGCATCCCAAGCCAACAGCGGCGCGGGTCTGGGGCCGGGCCAGGTAGGTCCGTCATCCAGGAAGAACCGCGCGCGCTTGCCGGGAGCCCGAGCGCCCAAAGGGGCGAATCGACTCCTCCAGATATACCGCCGAGCAGCCAGCCAGGACACTGGGGCTCTGCCCAACAGATGCGAACCGAGGCCCGCGGAAGGACAGGCTGTGCACCCGGGCCGTAGGCCGGCACCCAGCGGGTCGCGACGTCCTACTAGGGGAGAAGTGCGGCCCACCGCACACCGGAACGGCCCCACCCCGCGGCGAGTGGAAAGGCAACCGGACACGACCCTGCCGCGGATTGCTCCGCGCGGGCGGCCGGCCCCATCTGCCGAGGGCGAGAGCCAGTGGCCGGATGGGCGTGAATCTCACCCGTTCGACCTTTCGGACTTCTCACGTTTACCCCAGAACGGTTTCACGTACTTTTGAACTCTCTCTTCAAAGTTCTTTTCAACTTTCCCTTAGCTTAGTAGCTGTACCGATCGTTGCCCTCACAGATGTACCTCCAGCAAGATCAACCGCACCACAACGGGTAACCAGTTGTTCATTTGCGTAACGTCACCAGTAAATGTACACGTCCATCCCCATTTGCAAATTCAATGATTATTGCATGCCTTTCTGTTAGGTGTCAAGACACACTACGTCCACTCACATCCACGCAACAAAATGTGCCCGACTAGAGGACACGTGGGAGGTGGCCCCCGTACATATGCGATGTCCAATTCGCGACCAACTGTCAACCAGCCTCTGCAGCATGTCGCAGATGTGGAACGCGAGGCACCATGCTATCATATTGTGTGAGACGAGACTACTACGTCTGCATACACGCGCCACTACATCAACAGACGGCTCATGCTGATCGCCATCCAGGGCGTCCGTTAATCCCACACGTCTCTATGGCGTATGACACTGTTACGGGGAGATGACACGTAGCTGAGTGCACAACATTTGGACAGTATGGTTCGCCGTTGTTGGGCACAGTCGTTGTACTGTCACACATGTGCCACAGTGTATCATTCAGTACATAAGGACTGATGTGCAGTGCAGTGTGTGGGTTAGGCGTACGAAATCAGCGGACAGTGGACACACGCCATATCACGACGCCGACTGAGTGCTTCGGCATGCGAATGCCAGTGAACAGCTGCGAATGGCATTGAACACACAAGCACCTGACCGACCAGCTTGCGAAGGCACAAGGGAAGGGAGGGTGGGGCGATGTACGTCCTGCTGGCGTCCACATTACAGTGTATAGCGGGAGCATGTAAAAAGCAAGCAACACTTGCGAAGTGTTGAACATGAAACGATACACAGGAGACCAGGCAGTTGAGTCGCGAACTATATTGAGAGGGTTGCAGTTGGTCAACACTAAAGTAATGTAACGTGTCATATGCCAATTACACAACAGGGTAAGGCACAGCTTGGGTTAGGTTAAGGTACAACTTGGGTTAGGTTAAGGTACAACTTGGGTTAGGTTAAGGTACAACTTGGGTTAGGTTAAGGTACAACTTGGGTTAGGTTAAGGCGCAACGTGGGTTAGGTTAAGGCGCAACGTGGGTTAGGTTAAGGCGCAACGTGGGTTAGGTTAAGGCGCAACGTGGGTTAGGTTAAGGCGCAACGTGGGTTAGGTTAAGGCGCAACGTGGGTTAGGTTAAGGCGCAATGTGGGTTAGGTTAAGGCGCAACGTGGGTTAGGTTAAGGCGCAACGTGGGTTAGCTTAAGGCGCAACGTGGGTTGGGTTAAGGCGCAACGTGGGTTGGGTTAAGGCGCAACGTGGGTTGGGTTAAGGCGCAACGTGGGTTGGGTTAAGGCGCAACGTGGGTTGGGTTAAGGCGCAACGTGGGTTGGGTTAAGGCGCAACGTGGGTTGGGTTAAGGCGCAACGTGGGTTGGGTTAAGGCGCAACGTGGGTTGGGTTAAGGCGCAACGTGGGTTGGGTTAAGGCGCAACGTGGGTTGGGTTAAGGCGCAACGTGGGTTGGGTTAAGGCGCAACGTGGGTTGGGTTAAGGCGCAACGTGGGTTGGGTTAAGGCGCAACGTGGGTTGGGTTAAGGCGCAACGTGGGTTGGGTTAAGGCGCAACGTGGGTTGGGTTAAGGCGCAACGTGGGTTGGGTTAAGGCGCAACGTGGGTTGGGTTAAGGCGCAACGTGGGTTGGGTTAAGGCGCAACGTGGGTTGGGTTAAGGCGCAACGTGGGTTGGGTTAAGGCGCAACGTGGGTTGGGTTAAGGCGCAACGTGGGTTGGGTTAAGGCGCAACGTGGGTTGGGTTAAGGCGCAACGTGGGTTGGGTTAAGGCGCAACGTGGGTTGGGTTAAGGCGCAACGTGGGTTGGGTTAAGGCGCAACGTGGGTTGGGTTAAGGCGCAACGTGGGTTGGGTTAAGGCGCAACGTGGGTTGGGTTAAGGCGCAACGTGGGTTGGGTTAAGGCGCAACGTGGGTTGGGTTAAGGCGCAACGTGGGTTGGGTTAAGGCGCAACGTGGGTTGGGTTAAGGCGCAACGTGGGTTGGGTTAAGGCGCAACGTGGGTTGGGTTAAGGCGCAACGTGGGTTGGGTTAAGGCGCAACGTGGGTTGGGTTAAGGCGCAACGTGGGTTGGGTTAAGGCGCAACGTGGGTTGGGTTAAGGCGCAACGTGGGTTGGGTTAAGGCGCAACGTGGGTTGGGTTAAGGCGCAACGTGGGTTGGGTTAAGGCGCAACGTGGGTTGGGTTAAGGCGCAACGTGGGTTGGGTTAAGGCGCAACGTGGGTTGGGTTAAGGCGCAACGTGGGTTGGGTTAAGGCGCAACGTGGGTTGGGTTAAGGCGCAACGTGGGTTGGGTTAAGGCGCAACGTGGGTTGGGTTAAGGCGCAACGTGGGTTGGGTTAAGGCGCAACGTGGGTTGGGTTAAGGCGCAACGTGGGTTGGGTTAAGGCCCAACGTGGGTTGGGTTAAGGCCCAACATGGGTTGGGTTAAGGCCCAACGTGGGTTGGGTTAGGCCCAACGTGGGTTGGGTTAAGGCCCAACGTGGGTTGGGTTAAGGCCCAACGTGGGTTGGGTTAAGGCCCAACGTGGGTTGGGTTAAGGCCCAACGTGGGTTGGGTTAAGGCCCAACGTGGGTTGGGTTAAGGCCCAACGTGGGTTAGGTTAAGGCACAAATTGCGTTACACAGTGCGTTACATTGCGGTACAAATTGCGTTACATTGCGGTACAAATTGCGTTAGATTGCGGTAGAAATTGCGTTAGATTGCGGTAGAAATTGCGTAAGATTGCGGTAGAAATTGCGTTAGATTGCGGTAGAAATTGCGTTAGATTGCGGTAGAAATTGCGTTAGATTGCGGTACAGATTGGGTTACATTGCGGTACACATTGGGTTACATTGCGGTACACATTGGGTTACATTGCGGTACACATTGGGTTACATTGCGGTACACATTGGGTTACATTGCGGTACACATTGGGTTACATTGCGGTACACATTGGGTTACATTGCGGTACACATTGGGTTACATTGCGGTACACATTGGGTTACATTGCGGTACACATTGGGTTACATTGCGGTACACATTGGGTTACATTGCGGTACACATTGGGTTACATTGCGGTACACATTGGGTTACATTGCGGTACACATTGGGTTACATTGCGGTACACATTGGGTTACATTGCGGTACACATTGGGTTACATTGCGGTACACATTGGGTTACATTGCGGTACACATTGGGTTACATTGCGGTACACATTGGGTTACATTGCGGTACACATTGTGTTACATTGCGGTACACATTGGGTTACATTGCGGTACACATTGGGTTACATTGCGGTACACATTGGGTTACATTGCGGTACACATTGGGTTACATTGCGGTACACATTGGGTTACATTGCGGTACACATTGGGTTACATTGCGGTACACATTGGGTTACATTGCGGTACACATTGGGTTACATTGCGGTACACACTGGGTTACATTGCGGTACACACTGGGTTACATTGCGGTACACACTGGGTTACATTGCGGTACACACTGGGTTACATTGCGGTACACACTGGGTTACATTGCGGTACACACTGGGTTACATTGCGGTACACACTGGGTTACATTGCGGTACACACTGGGTTACATTGCGGTACACACTGGGTTACATTGCGGTACACACTGGGTTACATTGCGGTACACACTGGGTTACATTGCGGTACACATTGGGTTAAATTGCGGTACACATTGCGTTAAGTTAGGTGCAAAGTGGGTTAGGTTGCGGTGCAAAGTGGGTTAGGTTACGGTGCGAAATGGGTTAGGTTACGGTGCGAAATGGGTTAGGTTAAGGTACGAAATGGATTAGGTTAAGGTACGAAATGGATTAGGTTAAGGTACGAAATGGATTAGGTTAAGGTACGAAATGGATTAGGTTAAGGTACGAAATGGATTAGGTTAAGGTACGAAATGGATTAGGTTAAGGTACGAAATGGATTAGGTTAAGGTACGAAATGGATTAGGTTAAGGTACGAAATGGATTAGGTTAAGGTACGAAATGGATTAGGTTAAGGTAGAAATTGGGTTGGATTACGGGACAAATCAGGTTACGTTACAGTACACAATGTGGTAAGGGATGGTGTGTTGGGGGGGGGGGGTCGAAGTTCGTTGGTAGTGACCATTGTAAGTGGATGCCCGAGGCAGCGTCAGTTTGTAACAGCAGGTATGTCACATCAGGATGCGCTTTTTCGCCCGTGACAGGGGGCGCGCCGTTTCCGTGGTTGCGGCAAGGGAGTGGCAGACCTGTGTGTTTCATTCCTGCCATTGTTTTTGTACTGTAACACGAGGCGCTGTAGTGATGTTGGATGCACCCCTCTGTAGGACATGAGTGGGTGTTTGTGACTTATCTGAGAAATTGTGGTTGTCGGACGAGTGGGATATTGTGTTTTATGAGTGGACCTCCTGGTCTGGTTATGAAAGTGTGGATGGTGTACTGTGGTGGAAAGGGTGCACCGGACGTTGATCCATGCTGGTGCTTACATATTGTATCTGTGTCTGTTACAGACAGAGAGTAGTGTGTGATAGAGTGTCTGGCTGACGTGTGGTTCATATTGTGTGCACAGACTTTCAGCATGTATAGGGACATTTGCGTATATCATCTATCTATGTGGGCTTGCATAGTTTACTAAGCAGTGCTGTGAGGTGACCGAGCTACGAGTGACGTAGTGATTTACAGCGGAATGGTTGCCTTCCAGCAAAGATGGAGTATCGACTCTACCGCAGCGTTGGCACCGCAGGAAGCGGTCTTGGAAAACTCCTCCCACACCGTCACCGTTGTGCAGGGTACGGACAGTCTGTATTCTGAGAGGAGCACTGTTTGCCACTGGGCGTCAGGTCTCGCGGCCTGCAGTCCAGTGCCCCCAGGGAGCCGCGTGGAGGTGGTGGTGCTGCTGTGGCATCTGCTTACAATGAGCATCAGCTGGCGGACTTTTCCCCTGCGGATAGCAGGGTCAACAGCACTCGGCTGGGGCGAGCGACTTTGAGCATGTATAGGGACAGTATCATACATGGCAGCTCTGGTTTGGGTTACCCCTTTCCAGAGGTGGATCATCATCAGGTATCCCTGAGCTACTACTCATCCTCCCTTCAAGTCCACCCCACGTGTCCACTACCCAACTCCACCACGATGAAGGGTACCAGCCTGGAAAAACTACCCCCATTTTTGGGGGAATGGACCTTCCATTTGAAGAGCGCCTTTAGCCACCCTTAGGGGTGCCCACGGGGATCCACGTGGAGGCGGCGCCGCCACTGCTGACGGCGACCCTTTCGTCAGCAGTATAGCATCCACTTACAGCTTGTTCATACATATGAGGGGTACCCAGGGGGACAACCTGTAGTTCCCAGGCTGGCGAGGCCCACATGCTGTCGACCACCAGTTTCCTGGGGTCTTAGCCATTTTCTGACCGTACAGGTGGTCATCTAACCCTCCGACATACCCTACTTGCCACTGGTGTCCCAGGATCCATGTAGAGGTATCATTGGTGGTTTTTTTGAAAGGCAGCTCTCCACCCCTCCACTCTCAGCCATGGTCCTCCAAGTGTCCAAGAATTTAGGGCTGTTTCGGAATCATTGGGTCTCGAATCATTTGTTGTTCCCGTAGACTTGGATTAGCTTTCTTCGGTCGCTTCCTGATGTTTCTGGGGTAAGTCGTGAATACTTACTCTGTGTTGTGCAGTATCCTCGCAACTTCGCGAATATCGAAAGCTTCCTCTGCGAATTCCTTTATCGCTAAGTAGCTTTCTTTTGTCCTTAATAGATTTTCCTTTGTCCTGATAGATTCAGGTCCCATTACCCCCATAAGCTGTTGTCTGGATTCGTTGTATAGTGTGCAGGTGTAGACTATGTGATTTGAGTCCTCTTCCTCGCCACATGTGCATATGCCATTGTCTTTTATACCCAGCTCATATATTTTCTTTTTCAGACCGTGGCCTGTCAGAAGACATGTCAGGGAGTATGGTGGAACCATGCCCCCACGCCAGCCTGTCTGCCATAGTTCCACATTTGGTACCCAGCTAAAAGTTTCCCTGCCATTCTGTCCCACCTTTCCTGCCACTCTTCCTGCAGCATACAGTTTATATGTTTGTTAGCAATACATCTAGGGTTTTGCCCCATGACAGCTCTTGGAACCTGGAACCCAGCAACCGAGCCAGCCATTCCGTGTTTGGTATGGTATAGCAAGGCTGCTTTGACTATCTCCAGATCAAGTACACCCTGTGAGTACTTGGAGAGCATCAGTTGACACAGTCCAGCAGGCTCTGGTCATCTGCAAAAGAAATGGTCGTTGGATTGAGTCTAGTATGCGTTTGACATACCGGTGCTTCGTCCGATCTGCCCACGCTGCTGCACCATACCTGCAAACAGAGACACAGAGACCTTGGTATATTAGTTTTAGTGATTTATTTTGCAGACCCCACTCTGTTCTGGTCACCCTCAGGGGTTTACCTGAGACTTCACCCAGCTTCTTCTGGATGTTCCTCACATGAGGTGTGAACCACAGTCTTTCGTCAAGGGTTATTCCCAGATACGTGAATTCTTGGACAAACTTTATATTATTGCCTTCAAATGGTATGGTAGGCGGTCTGTGTCTATCGAAAGGGCCTTTGATGGTCATGGCGACTGTTTTGTGATGGGATATTGCAAGTTTGTTCTGTCTCGTCTACCTGCTGACTTCGCCTAATGCTGTTTTTGCTCGTTCTTCTATTTGTCTCCCACTTTGTCCCTTAATTATGATTGCCAGGTCATCTGCGTAGGCCACCTTTGCCCACTGCTCGCCTTCCCTCTCGACAACCATCTCATCAAAGACGAGGTTCCAGAGGAATGGGCCACAAATGGAGCCTTGTGGACAACCCTTAGTGACCCATTTCTCCACGACACCAGCCTTGCTGCTCACCATCACCTTTCGGTTCCTGAAATAATCTCCCATCAGGTCGTACAAGTTTCGTGGGCATTGGATTTGTCTGAGTCGCCTCATAACGCTGGGCCACCATAGGTTATCAAAGGCGCCTGCTATATCTACGAACACTACAACAACGTACTTCTCCTCACATTGTACGTGGCTTAGTACTTGCCTAATGGCCATCTCTGTTGAGGCACCTTTCCTGAAGCCAAATTGATTTGGGGCCTTCAGGTCCGATTCCTCATATCGTTTCTCAAGACGATTTGCAATAAGCCGTTCTAGTACTTTCCCTAGGAAGGGGGGGAGGCATATTGGGCGGTAGGATTTTGATTCATCCCTTGGTTTGTCCTCCGATTTGAGAAGTATGCACAGTCTTCCTTCCTTCCATGTTCCTGGGACTCTCCTATCCTGCAGACAGGTGTTGTATATTTCTGAGAGGAGGTGAGGGCTGGTATGCCATACTCTTTTGATCACTGCATCATCAATGCTATCAGGACCTGTTGCTCTTCCTGGTTTGCAGGCCTTAATAGTGGCGCCTATTTCCTCAGTTGTAAAGTCTGTATCTAGCTCCACATTGTTATAACTCTAGTTTTCGAGTTTCACAACTAGCTGATCTTCAGTATCCTGATCTGCATCGTCGTCAGGTAAGAGGGTTTGGGGCAGTGATTTTATGGTCCCTTCCCATGTCATGGTAAGTGTCTGGTTCCCAGTTTTAATGTTGCTAATTACATTCTCTGTGCCGTATTTTGGCTGGAGTACTCTTCTCATTATGGCCCATGGATCGTTTTTGTCAGAGTCAGAGACCCACTTCTTCCATGTCTCTTCTTTCGCCTTGGCTATTTCCTTGTTGAACTTGTTTTTAATTTTGTTGTAGTTGCTCTTTGCAGCTACCAGAGCAGTTTCATTTCCAGTTTTGCGTGTGTGTTGTAGTAATCGCCGTGCAGACATGGTATCCCGCCGCAGGTTTGCTAGTTTTGTGTTCCACCATGGTACTGGATTTTGCACCTGTCTCTTCCTTCTCATTGATTTTTTTACAGCTCTCATAGACTGCCACCTGCAGTCTGTGTACCTTTTCGTTGACCCCCTCCTGTGGATTTTTTAGCCAGTTCTCTGTGGCACTAATGAAATGTCTATCAAAAATGGACCACTTTGCACAGCTTGTATTGTAATTTGGGAGTTCTTCTTTTGCCCTCATTCTTTGGGGTACTCTGGCCTCATAAGTGATTGCCCTGTGGTCACTTGATGTCCATTCCTCATGGACCCTCCACCTACACAGCATTCTGGCAGCTTAGGGTGTACATATAGTAACATCAATGTTACTCTCCCCATTTGGCCCACTGAAAGTAGTTAGCTGCGATCTCTCATTTATAACCAGAACACCATGTTGAGAGATAAAGTCCTCCAACTTTCTGCCTGCCTCGTCTGTTGTTTGGCTGTGCCAGACTGGTGAGTTGGCATTTGTATCAGCTCCTATTGCTTTCCCACTCAGTTTGTCCAGGATGACCTCCAATTCTTGGATGAACTGATCCACAGGTGAACCATATTGGCAGTAGAGGCTAACTACGTATAACTCGCCAAAGTTCCCACTTACACTAGTAACAGCCATGTGCTTGTTGCAGAAATTTGTGAGCTGCATTGCTGTTAGTGTCTGTGACCTAGCTGCTATAGCTGCCTTTGTCGCTCCATCTTTGGCGCTATACATGAGCTGGTAATTTGGGGGATAGCCAACTACTTTGTTGTTTATACAGTAGGGTTCCTGTATCAACAGCACATCCACATTCTCCTCATTTATCCTCTGTGCCAGTTGATCAGGGACTACTTTTGCCCTTTGCCCATTTATTTGGAGAATCCTTATGACATTGTTCTGTGTGCCAGTCCCTGCTTGCTTGCAGTTTGCACAGTGTGCTGGCTGATCTTTCATTGGGCAGTCCTTGTAGGTGTGTCCAGATGCCACACAGTGACCACAGGTGTTTTCTGCACTCGTGCACTTGGCAGCTGTGTGTCCATGTCCCTGGCATTTAAAGCACCTGTTTATGTTGCTGTAGTTTTTCACTTTGTGTGAGGTACAGTTAATGTAGACACAGCCTTGCTGTGTTAGCTTATTCCAGAGCTCTGGTGTTGTCTCCAAAACCAAGTTTACGTCATCCCGTTCCTTTGGGCCAGTCTTGAACAGCACCTTGATGCCATCCATAACTTCTTCCTGAGCTGTATTGAGCCTGGAGAGGTTTCTTTCAAACAGCTCAGTTTTCAGCTCCTCTTCTGTTGTCTGTCTTGGGACGTCGAAAATGATTACCTTTGGATTTCTTTTCTTTGGATCTGATATAACAATTCCGGACTGAGCTATGTCTCCACACTTCCTTATTTTTTCTGCATCCTGATCATTTGGGACCTCAAGCACAATGCCTTTGTCTTTTACTGCCTTGCATTTTGAGATCCTTACATCTTTTAGTGAAGTGGCGATTAGCGTCCTTACTGTTTCTTCAACTTCCTTGTCCGTTTTCTGAGCTCCCTCTGCTGGTTTGATCATGAGAACTTTTGGTTGCTGGGTTTTCCTGGGCTCGTTTGTTGGTATGGATGGTTGTGCCGCTGCCTTGCTGGCATAGCTCTCGACTTGTACAGGAGATGTATTTAGAGTAGCCTTGACACACCTCAGCTCTGTTGTAAGCTCTAGAATATCCATTTCATATATCTTCAGTATCTGCTCGTATACTGTCAGCTTCCCTAGAATGTATTTCTTCTGGGCGTTGTTTATCTTGTTGTTCTCGTTAAACAGAAACGCCTCCATCTCTTCTCTTATGATTGTCATTGCTTGAAGGTCAGTACATGTCTTAGTTCCTTCCTTGTCACTTGGATTCATGGAATTTCGGCCCACTTCCTTTCCTATATCTCCATTTTCTTTACTGGGCCCCATTCTGGGGCGGCTTTTCAGAGCTCTTCTCTTCCTTAGGGCTCAGACTTCCACCCGCGATGAGAACACCTCAGGGAACAGAAAACTTCTATGGGAAGTTTGCTCTAGGTGCCAGCCACTATCCTCTTCCACCTTCACACATTTACATGATATTTCTTATGTAACTAGAGTTCCTAACCTGAGGAAAGAAAAGTAGAGTTACTAACCTAATAATAACATGAGGCGTATAAGGGCCCTATGTATCTTACGATGCTAATCACCAAGAAGTCTATTTCCTATCGTCGACGTTCATGCAGAGCTGACAGCTGCACAGTACGTACGACTTAACTTCTGTGAAAGTATTTCCTAACCTAGCACAGACTAAACAAAACTAACTAAAACTAACTAAAAAAGAAACTAACATATATGATAACAACAAGGTGGCACCCGATTTATCTTTTCAGGTCCATTTACTAACCTAACCACATGTACACAGTTGCATAGTACAGTTGCTCCGCCTGATCAAGAGCTGTCTCTGCACTCGATATTCCTTTTCAGTTAGCTATCCTAACCTAACACATAAATTACACAGTTTCACAATTACAGACACGCGATCTTTCACATGTTGATAGTGTTTTAATCTAACAGACAACAGAAGATGTAGGGACAGGTTATAATTGAGAAGTTATACCACCTAAACAGAAAGGCTGGTATCATTGATGGCTGGCGAGCGAGAAGGTCAATTCTGCTATAAGAGCCCTACTCATTTAAGATATAGGAAACGTTGAGGAACAGAGAACACATCACTAACTACAGCCTTCGAATTTCGGCGATGTGACTACCGTTTACGAAAGAATAATGACGATAGATGCTATACTATGGTCGGAGAACAGGGTATTTTACACTTAATCTGGCAGGGGATGAACCATATAGCACTCGCCTTGCCTTGAGTTTCCCCTAGAGACGGTCGCTAAGCCGATGCTAACAGATTTCCTCGCGCAGCGTGTCGCGCGCTACAGGTCGCCCGCGCGTGTGCGTAGACCATAAGTAAATACTGTTCCACTGCTATATTATGACAGAAGGACCACTATTTCTTTACGTCAACAGATAGAGGATGAAAAGGCGTACGGGAACACGTGTTTGATAGTTTCCTACAGGCAGGATTTGGCCGAAGAAATCTGTAGTTCCCGTCACCATGCGGTCGTTTCGGTATCTTTGCTTGCAATGCCAGTAACTATAGAACTCACAAGGAAAAACGTGCTTCCCTCTACATCACTGGATAACACGATACTTGGACAACACTATCACATGCGTACAACCTGCTACTGAAAGCCGTCACGTGCATGCAAGCGGATTTCTACAGAAACGAGGTGTGCGCGTGGTCCGACACGTGGCCGCTTCGATGTCGTCACTT
>NC_064632.1:298155437-298157937 GCF_023864275.1 Schistocerca cancellata
ACCTGGTAACGGAGCTGTACACAAGGAATCTTTCTTCAATAGGCGGCACAAAGGAGGGAGCTGAGACAGGAATAAGAACACTATTTAAAACAGGTCCAAGGAACACAGATACTGTAAACATCGTCCTGGAAATGGAAGCAAAGTTTTGGCATCACCTGATGGCACAAGGACGAGCATACATAAACTGTACCTCTCACAGGCTGCAGAAATTCAGCAAGGCGACCAGATGCTACAAATGCCATGGTTTTGGGCATACAACACAAACGTGCAGGAGTGCTGAAACAATCTGTGGGCACTGCGCAGCACCAGGGCATAGCATTAAGGAATGCTGCAACAGGAACAAGGCACCACAGTGTGCAAACTGTAAGCACTGCAAGAAACCACATGACCACTCAGTAATGGACAAAAACTGCCCCGAATATGTCAGATTCATGGCGAAAGAAGAACAAAGAACTGAATATGGCCAGTAACACTTCTACGCCACAGTCCCCAGGTCGACAGGTAGCTGACGTGAACACAAAGTCCAGTACCCTCAAGATTCTCCAACTAAATGGGCAGAGATCCAAAGTAGTACCTAGTCAAGCATCACTTAAGATGGAAGAGGAAAACCTTGACATTATTCTTATCCAAGAGCCCTATGTAGTGGAAAATAAGATCAAAGGATATCCTCTAGGTTTCCGCCTAGTATCAGCAACCATGGAGTACCGAAAGCAGCCATAGGAATACGAAACAAAAACTTGACGATCCTGCAGATAACCTCCCTTTGTGATGCTCATACCGCTGTAGCTGCAGTAACTGGCGACTTCGGAGAAATATACATAATAAGCCTGTACTGCCAGTTCCATACCCCAATTGATGAATATTTACATCGACTAGATACCATCATACATGAAATCCAAGGAAAAGCTATCATAATAGCAATGGATGCGAATGCCATGTCACCACTATGGCACAGCCTGGACACAGATGAAGCAGGAAGAAAACTAGAGGATCTCATCTTCCAACATGGCTTAACTGTATTAAATCGAGATTCACCACTAACAACTTTCAGTGGGCCAGCTGGGGAAAATAACATCGATGTAACACTTTGCTCAGCAAACATGTCAAGTATGGTCTCTAGATGGACGATTCAAGAGGAATGAACCTCAAGTGACCACAGGGCGATCACGTTTGAGATCTCAAAACAACAAAGGGAGAGGGTCACAGAAGAGCTACTGAGATACAACACCACCTTTGCCAAATGGCAAGTTTTTGACCGCCAGCTGACCACCAGAGTGGAAAACTGGCCAAACGCAGCAGGAACAAATGCAAATGATAAAGTAGACCTCCTACAGACAGCAATACAAGAGAGCTGCAGGAAGGCAATGAGAAGAAGAACACGGCTAAAAAATGCTGTACCTTGGTGGAATGAAACACTGACAAAAATGCGGCAGGACACAGTTGCAGCTCGACACCGGCTCCAGAATGAACGGCGTGCAAATCGTGAGACAGAAATACTGGCAGCAAAGGCAACGTACAGAAGCACCAAAAATAAATATAACAAGGAAATTACGAGAGCAAAGACGGATACGTGGAAAAAATGGGTAAAAGACTGCAATGGCAATGACCCTTGGAAGCTGACAGATAGAATCCTTCGCCCTAAATATGGCACCGAAACTGTCCTCAGCAATGTAAAAGTGGCCGGATGAGGCCCTATCATGACCTGGCAGGAAACAGTGAAAGAACTGTTGAATAACTTACTACCGGATGACGACCCAGAGGAGGACACAACACAGCAATCAGCTGTGAAGGAGCAAAATATAGCGTACCACAACGAAGAAAATGAGCCAGACTTCTCAGTACAAGAGATAGAGGCTGCAGTGAAGGCATGCAGACCACACAAAGCCACAGGACCAGATGGCATAGATGATGCCATGATAAAGCGTGTGTGGGAACACAATCCTGCACTCCTCATTGACACCTACAACAGCTGCCTTAGAGTGTCCACCTTCCCAGACAATTGGAAAATCGGAAACGTCTGCATATTACTTAAGTCTATCACAAAGCCAAGTGATGAGGTGAAATCATATCGTCTTATCTGCCTGCTCCCTATCCTAGGCAAAGTATTAGAAAGGCTAATAGTGACCAGGCTCGATAAAAGGTATGAAGAGTCAGGACTGAAGGCAACAAGCCAATTTGGTTTCAGAAAGGGTGCATCCACAGAAATGGCAATCAGGCAGGTTGTCTCCAGTGCAAACTGTGACGAAAAATATGTTGTTGTCATTTTTGTGGACATAGCAGGCGCTTTCGACAATTTGTGGTGGCCAAGTGTAATGAGGCGATTTAGAGCGATGAGTTGTCCCCAAAACATGTACCACCTAGTAGAAAACTACTTTAAGAACAGGAAGGCCACTGTCTACAGCAACTCTGGGTCAGTTACGAAAAACATCACGAAGGGATGCCCACAAGGTTCTATCTGTGGCCCCTTTCTCTGGAACCTTGTATTTGACGAAGTGGTACA
>NC_064632.1:298162937-298195437 GCF_023864275.1 Schistocerca cancellata
GTCTCTGGGGACATCATACACAATTACCCTAGGATTTCTCTTCTTGGGGTTTGAGAAAATTAGACCTGAGCTCCTAAAGTCTTCACACGTTTTAATTTTGTCAGCCTCCTCATCGTTTGGGACTTCGATAATTACGCTATTGTCTTTCATGGTCCTACATTTCGAAACTCTTACATCTCTGAGTGTTGTGTTGATGACTTTTTTCACTGTTTCTTCCACCTGCTTTGCGTCCTTCTGTGACTTTTCCTCTGGCTTTATAACCAAAACCTTGTGTTGGGGTTTTGAGGGTGCAGCTTGTTTTGGAACTACAGCTGTTGAGGAAACCTTTGCAGCGTACGTCTCCTGCACTGGTGCTGTACTGAGATGGGCGTTTTTGAGACACCTTAGCTCTGTTTTTAATTCTATTATTTCTGCCTCATATTTTTTTTATATCTGTTCATACACAGATAATTTCCCAGGATATATTTTTTTGACCATTATTGATTTTGTTTGTTTCATTGAAGAGATATGCTTCCATCTCTTCTCTTATTGTCACCATGTTTTGTGCGTCCTCCTTAGCTTTAGTGCTCTCCTCATCAATGCTGATAACTGACTGCCTATAAGCCTCCTTTGTTGGGGCCATACTGTCTTTCCTAGACCCCATTTTGGGGCACTACTTCGTAGGGTTTCGCAAGACAGTTTATGTTGACCAGTTTCATGTGGTGGTGCTTGTGAGGCTCCCACTTTCTCGCATTTATCGACGCGCTACAGGCGTCTTGCGAGGAGATACTGGGCCGCGCCGTTTACGGCGACAGGTTGCCGCCACTATCTCGTTTTTATTGACGCGCTACAGGCGCCTGGCGAGGAGATGCTGGGCCGCGCCGCTTACGGCGAGCGGCTGCCGCGGGACGCTAGAGTGGTGACTGCAGTCGCTGCGCTGGGGACTAGCCTACCGTGGCCGGCTGGGGACCAGGCTTCCGGCCGCCTGCCTGCAGCAGGTGAAGGCGCGCTCGCTGCTGGGCTGCTGACGCGCAGCAGCAGAATAAAAGGAATGCGAAGCCTAGTGCCGCCCGTTCGCCGTCGCTGCCCCAGAAACACAGATTCACTTACGGAGGGCTTCATACAGTAATAATCCTACTTCTATATCTACCCTAGAGCTGCACAGTCTTTTCTCTCAATAGCAGTTTAAGTACTGCATCGAAGCTGCCATAAATTCCGGGGGAGACGCTGTTTACAACATTACTAAAGCTATTTGATTCTTAATACTAAGGCACTGGGGATCGATTTATGCACTTTATATGAGATAGGATAGTCCTCTCTCTCACTTTGTCAGCTAGTATTCTGCAGATCGTCGGTGTCTTGTCAGTGCAAGTCTCGGATTTCCGATGTGCGGACCGAATTCTGTGAGGCGTTGTGGCTCACAGTACCATTCCTATTTGATATCTACCACCTGGCTATGAAAATTGCGTCCCACACACTGCATGAAAGGGGATACACTAAACTCTCTTTTCCTTCTTACATTCATCCCAGCGTCTAGAGTCTATTTGATTACTGGGTGTTCAAAGTTCCGACATGCCCAGCAGTCAGCGCTCGCCTCACGTGTGCCAACAAACGCTATTTAATATTTTAGATTACACTTTGATAAATTCTTTTAGGCAAAGTACATTTTAGGAGCAAGCATAGCTTTTGTTTTATAAGTTCATTTTTCTCGTTACTACATTTATTTTTTTCAATAGAGCTATTCTGTTCGTCTCGCTCTAAGACGGCGCACATGCCAACAAATGCTATTTGATCTTTCAGTTTACAGTTACCAGAAAATTTTTTTTAAACACACTACGTTTCTGGGGACAGCATACACGCCTGTGTCATGTGTTTGCTTTTCCCGCTACTGCATTAGTTCTTAAGGTAAAGTGATGCTAGATGCGCCCTGCCGCGGCCGTCTCGCTCTTCAAACGGCGTGCGTGACAGCAAACGCTATTTGGTCTGCCAGTTTACAGACTTCGTAAATTATTTAAGAGTACTACGTTGCAGGGGAAGGCATACACGTCCATGTTTCGAGTTCGCTTCATCCCCTTTCTTTTTAACTTACTTTCCCTAGAGAAGGATTTTATAAATCGAGGCGCAAGTCGTTTCTTGCGTGGGACAGCTTGCAGATTGCTAAAAGTATAACAGTTTCACTTACAGTGACGGTGTCTTCCACGGCAGCACAGGGACCCTGCTGGAGTCTGTAGGTGTTTTGTGGAGCACGATGAAGCACTTCCTTAGGAATTTTAGAGCTATAAAAAATTTCGTTGTCCACAAATTTCATCTACGAGTAGATATTTCCTACTGGATAAACTACTATCGAAAATAAACCAAATTTATATGGTACACACGCTGCAGCATTTCACAGCTTCCTTCATTTTTTCGACGCGATCGATGCACTTCTTCACTATTAACATCGCCGTTGGAGTGGCTGCTACGTTACACACACGCCGACAGCACGTTGCGTTTCGTTCCACTTGCCATAACGTGGAGACCGTTTGGGCTATGGGGTTGAGATTTGTACACCACACGTAATCTGAATGCCCGCAGATATATCCCGATTTTCACGGCAATGTCTGTGATACGTTCGAAATAATGTGCGAAAACGTCGGAAACGGACGCGCGGCTTAGCGGCGCGCAGGCGAGGGGCACGCGGAAGCCAGCCCGGGCTGGTATGTGCGGCGAGCACAGACAAAAGCGCGGACACTAAACTTCCGATATTTCACCAACCACACGTGGAAAAATCGCGAAATTTCTACACATTCTTGTAGGTCACATGCGAAGTCACTATGCAAATTTCCCCAGGAGATCGGCAAACTTGTTCCCTACCAATCGCGAAGTAACGCGGGAGCCGAAAACGCACGCGGGCGCTCGGCTGAGCGGTAGATAGGGACAGCCAGTAGATAGGGACAGTGGGAATCTCGTTAATCCATTCATGCGCGTCGCTAATTAGATGACGGGGCATTTGGCTATATATAGCCGTCTTTATTCACGTGTGTGAATACACAGAAAAGAAAATTACCCTTACAATGGGTTTACAAGTGACACAAAGACATAACAAACACTAGACAGTACAGGAAAGAGACACGTGAACAAAATGGCGTTTGTGCCTGTCATAGGCGCCAGGCAGCAGCGCGGAGAGACACAGATTGGGCCCTCATCCAACACCAGTCCGGTGCATCGTGCCTTTTGTGGCAGTCATGGTGTCGAATCGCCTTGCCGCCATCACAGTACCAACGAGTACCCGCGCTGTCATAGCCGCAAAATGGTGGTTAGCAAAGCCCAGCCTTCGCAGATCTCGTGCAGAATCCGGTGACCAAACTCCCCTCCACGAGATGGTTGCCTAGGTGGTCGTGATGCGCTGAACTGCTGGGTGAAGACTTATTATGGCCTGGTGGACGGCTTCCCTGTCGTAGACCGCGACTTTCTCCCTGTGGTAAAGATCGAGGTCCAGGTTAACACCAACGACTTGGGCATCGATGACATGGGCTGCATCGCCCCGCACCGCCACGATGTCCGGCTTCTTTAGGCCCTCAGATGTTCTTCAGTGAGGATCAAGTTGGATCTCGAAGCCTCGGCGACGAAGGCCTTGCGCAACATAGAATGCCAAGGCATTATGTCGCTTAATGCGGGCGTCATGGCTTCTAAAGCAGTGCTGGACAACGTGGTTGGCGGTTTCTCTTGCGACGCAGCCTGCCCTACAGTTGGTGTCACCTGAACGACCGCGCTGCAACTTTGCCCGAGTTGGAAGGGCATTTATCCTCGTGTGCAGACAGGAGATAAAGTCGCGGCCGCTGATAGGGTGCTGGGGGTTATCCACCCAGCTGTGTTGCCCTGGTGTTCGGGCAGACTTCCTCAGGGCAGCGCCATCCACCGATGAGTGCAGTCTCTCAGCCCACATCCGGGCAAGCTGGTTGCTTGTCCGTATGGCCGCGTCGTTCCACCGTAGCTGCTGCTCTAACCTCCCAATTTCGCGCCTGAGAACGTCTTCTGTCGACCCGTCTGATAGGACTCCCAACGCTCGGATGTTGGCGAGTCGATTCCGTCGCAGCAGAGGCCCAAGCCAGCGAGCTGATGGCACTCCCAGGCCCCCAGATGTAACAGGGGCGTGAAAGTACGCAACAGGGGTGTCCGCTGGCAGGCACAGCCAAGATCTCAAAGCTGTGCGAATGGCGATGTCCACTGCGGAGAGAGCTCCAAGATGGGCCCTTGACAGAGCCAGGCCATGGTGGATCCCTGGCAAGACCACCGTTCTCAGGGCGTGAAGACGTTGTTGTGGCTTCAGTGGTTACCTGGACAAGACGCTTAGCTGTCGCTCGACCTCTCGCCTCGGATGGAAGAAGCTACGTCCGCTGGTAGTGAACTCCAGGCCAAGATACCGGAAAGTGCTCTCGACTGCCAAGGCTGGAAGGGTGGTATATCCACCCTTGAAGGTCGTGGTGTTGTCGACCTTAACTTTCTTCTCGCGACCAGAGGCCGCGAGAGCGAGAGTAAAGCACTTCCCGGGATTGGCCTGGAGACCCAGGTCTCCAAGAACTGATATAGATGTATCAATCAGGTCCTGGAGACCACCCTTAGTCTCAGCGAACAGCAGGAGGTCGTCGGCGAAGGCGGCAGCATTCAGGCGTCGTCCCATTACATTGGCACCAACATGATCTGGGAGGCGAGCAAGCATAAGGTCCAGCGAAAGGTTAAACAGGATAGGGGAAAGAGGGTCGCCCTGCCGAACGCCCCTTGAAGGCCGCACTGGACCCATTGACTTTCCCGAACCAGAGATCACCGTCGCTCCATTCTCATAGCATCCCAGGATGTATCCAATGAACTCATCCGGCGGATCATGAGCCCTCAGGGCAGGCCGCAGGGCACCATGGTCCAGAGAGTCGAATGCCTTGGACACATCCAGGGACGTGACATAGAGGGAGTTACAGTTCGCCCTGGCCTGAGTCATCGCCAGGTCCAACAAGAATGAATTGTGCAGCATCCCATCCTGAGGAACGAAAGCCCACTGACGACCGTCCAACACACAAGTCCGCATCAGCCGACCCGCCAGGATCTTGTGGAAGACCATGGCGAGGACTGAGCAAACTGTGATTGGGCGGAAGTCAGAGGGGGATGCTGGGGCGGCCTTGTTGGGCAGCAGGGAGGTACGGGCCTGGAGGAGTCGGGATGGGAGACGGCGGGTCAAAAGGAAAAGGTTTAACACTTTCAGAAGGACCTCATGGGGAAGACGACGGAGCTGGGCAGGTGTAAGCCCGTCTGGTCCAGCGGCGGAGCGACGAGGTGGGAGAGCTGCAGCAATGTCCTCCAACGTGATGGGCACCCACAGCTGTTGAAAGGGCACCTCGGCGCGGGACGGTAACAGCTGACAATCCAGATGGTCAACCCGGCCTGATGGGCGCCGGGTGAAAAGATCTTTCCAATACTCCACCAAACCAGGAATAGTAGGTGGTTGGTGGAGCAGTGTACCATCTAGGATACCATTAATGCACTGCCCCGCGTTTTTGGTGAACGCACGCTGGCAGACAAAATACTCCCACCTACGCCGAGCTCGTTTTCGCTCAGGTGGCTGGGACATCTGGTTGGAGGCGATGGGATTCTGGGGCGCCTCCTTGCTACCTATAGCATCAAGTCCAGGTGGCAGCATGCCCATGATGACATGCCTAGATGCAGTTTGTCCCAGCGCCAAGATGTCGTCAACTGAGCGAAACCTTGAGCCCGACGATGGTAAGGCTGCTAAGGCCGACCAGATAGTCTGGTCGACTGGGTCTTCTACCGTCGGTGGAGTCAAGGAAGCCGGGGATGTCACAGCAGGTGGTGCAGCAGCATCAGAGGTGCGAGGACGATCCGCAGAGATAGAGAGGGCAGTAACGAACTCGGCAACCCGGTTCCCGTAAGCTCCTGCACGGCGCTGGCACTTAGTGGATTCAAGCGAGCAGTGCGGCAAGGACTTGACTAATTCTTGGTTCAGGAACCGGGTGCCCTCGAGTCTCAGCACTGCCTCAGCATGGGACAGGCATGACAGTTCCTCACTGGACCACCTGGCCTTCGTCCTCTGGATGTTGACCTCCGCATTCGCTGCACTAGGATGAGCCCTGCGGCGGTGGACACCAAGACCACTCTTGGTGGTGAAGCTCCGATGCCACTCAGGACACTGGAAGGCAGGCAAGGCTACTCGAACCGGACTTGCGGCGTCAGATGGTGGCCCAACGACTGGCGCAGCACCTCCAGTGGGAGGACCGCTACCTGATATATTCCTTGTGTTGGGGCCAGCTGAAACAAGGGGCAGGGGGGCAGGAAACCCCCAAGCCCAGAAAGGTCACCCCGCTCTGTCGGTTGGAGAGCTCTGAGGAGACACAGAGTACTGTGCCTCCTCTTGGCTCCCGACACGTGAAGGCCAGAGCTACGATTTCCCACTGAGAGGCTAGGCGAACCATCATCCACTTGACATCGCTAGGATGCTGAGGAGTAGATTGAGAGGATCCATATATGACGCATCATGTGAGCTTAAGAGAGTCATAGTTACTCCCGCCGTTTACCCGTGCTTGCTTGAATTTCTTCACATTGACATTCAGAGCACTGGGCAGAAATCACATTGCGTCAACACCTGCTAGGGCCATCGCAATGCTTTGTTTTAATTAGACAGTCAGATTCCCCCAGTCCGTGCCAGTTCTGAGTTGATCATTGAATGGTGGCCGAAGAGAATCCGCACACCCACGCGCCCCCGGAGGAGCACGCTAAGGCGGACGTGGCCTCGCAGGAAAGAAGATCCGTGGGAGGCCAAGGCACGGGACCGAGCTCGGATCCTGCACGCAGGTTGAAGCACCAAGGCACGAACACAGTACAGGCGCGCGCATCCTGCACCGCCGGCCAGCACGAGGCCGACCAACGGCGAGAGCAGACCACGCCCGCGCTAAACGCCCGCACTTACCGGCACCCTTACAGCACTAACCTCGCCCAGGCCCAGCACGTTAGCGCTGACCCACTTCCCGACCAAGCCCGACACGCCCCGATCCTCGGAGCCAATCCTTATCCCGAAGTTACAGATCCAATTTGCCGACTTCCCTTACCTACATTATTCTATCGACTAGAGGCTCTTCACCTTGGAGACCTGCTGCGGATATGGGTACGAACCGGCGCGACACCTCCACGTGGCCCTCTCCCGGATTTTCAAGGTCCGAGGGGAAGATCGGGACACCGCCGAAACTGCAGTGCTCTTCGCGTTCCAAACCCCTATCTCCCTGCTAGAGGATTCCATTGAACTCGAACGCTCATGCAGAAAAGAAAACTCATCCCCGATCTCCCAACGGCGTCTCCGGGTCCTTTTGGGTTACCCCGACGAGCATCTCTAAAACAGGGGCCCGACTTGTATCGCTTCCGCTGCCGGGTTTCGGAATAGGAACCGGATTCCCTTTCGCCCAACGGGGGCCAGCACTAAGTGCATCATGCTATGACGGCCCCCATCAACATCAGATTTCTCCTAGGGCTTAGGATCGACTGACTCGTGTGCAACGGCTGTTCACACGGAACCCTTCTCCACGTCAGCCATCCAGGGCCTCGCTGGAGTATTTGCTACTACCACCAATATCTGCACCGACGGCGGCTCCAGGCAGGCTCACGCCCAGACCCTTCTGCGCCCACCGCCGCGACCCTCCTACTCGTCAGGGCTTCGCGGCCGGCCGCAAGTACCGGCAATGACTGCCAGACTGACGGTCGAGTATAGGCACGACGCTTCAGCGCCATTCATTTTCAGGGCTAGTTGCTTCGGCACGTGAGTTGTTACACACTCCTTAGTGGATTCCGACTTCCATGGCCACCGTCCTGCTGTCTTAAGCAACCAACGCCTTTCATGGTTTCCCATGAGCGTCGATTCGGGCGCCTTACCTCGGCGTTTGGATCATCCCACAGCGCCAGTTCTGCTTACCAAAAGTGGCCCACTTGGCACTCCGATCCGAGTCGTTTGCTCGCGGCTTCAGCATATCAAGCAAGCCGGAGATCTCACCCATTTAAAGTTTGAGAAAAGGTTGAGGTCGTTTCGGCCCCAAGGCCTCTAATCATTCGCTTTACCGGATGAGACTCGTACGAGCACCAGCTATCCTGAGGGAAACTTCGGAGGGAACCAGCTACTAGATGGTTCGATTAGTCTTTCGCCCCTATACCCAGCTCCGACGATGGATTTGCACGTCAGAATCGCTACGGACCTCCATCAGGGTTTCCCCTGACTTCGTCCTGGCCAGGCATAGTTCACCATATTTCGGGTCCCAACGTGTACGCTCTAGGTGCGCCGCACCTCGCAATGAGGGCGAGACGCCCCGGGAGTGCGGAGGCCGCCGCCCCGTGAAGGGCGGGGAAGCCCCATCCTCCCCCGGCCCCCGCAAGGCGAGACCTTCACTTTCATTACGCCTTTAGGTTTCGTACAGCCCAATGACTCGCGCACATGTTAGACTCCTTGGTCCGTGTTTCAAGAGAGGTCGTGAAATTGACCAAAGCTGAAGCGCCGCTGACGGGAGCGATTATTCCGCCCGAGAGCATCCCGAGCCAACAGCGGCGCGGGTCCGGGGCCGGGCCAGGTAGGTCCGTCATCCGGGAAGAACCGCGCGCGCTTGCCGGGAGCCCGAGCGCCCAAACGGGCAATCGACTCCTCCAGATATACCGCCGAGCAGCCAGCCAGGACACCGGGCCTCTGCGCAGCCTGTCACCGCGTGCCTCGGTTCGCGTTTGTTGGGCACACGGGCTGTAGGCCGGCACCCAGCGGGTCGCGACGTCCTACTAGGGGAGAAGTGCGGCCCACCGCACACCGGAACGGCCCCACCCCGCGGCGAGTGGAAAGGCAGCCGGACACGACCCCGCCGCGGATTGCGGCCAGCCCCATCTGCCGAGGGCGGGAGCCAGTGGCCGGATGGGCGTGAATCTCACCCGTTCGACCTTTCGGACGTCTCACGTTTACCCCAGAACGGTTTCACGTACTTTTGAACTCTCTCTTCAAAGTTCTTTTCAACTTTCCCTGACGGTACTTGTTCGCTATCGGTCTCGTGGTCATATTTAGTCTCAGATGGAGTTTACCACCCACTTGGAGCTGCACTCTCAAGCAACCCGACTCGAAGGAGAGTTCCCGCCGACGATCGCACCGGCCGCTACAGGCCTGGCACCCTCTACGGTCCGTAGCCTCATTCAAGTTGGACTTGGGCTCGGCGCGAGGCGTCGGGGTAGTGGACCCTCCCAAACATCACATGCCACGACAGGCGGCAGCCTGCGGGGTTCGGTGCTGGATCCTTCCCTGTTCGCTCGCCGCTACTGGGGGAATCCTTGTTAGTTTCTTTTCCTCCGCTTAGTAATATGCTTAAATTCAGCGGGTAGTCTCGCCTGCTCTGAGGTCGTTGTACGAGGTGTCGCACGCCACACCGCCAGCCGGCTGTGCACGCTACCGAGAAAGTACCGGTATGCGAACCGCCAGGCGACGGGCGCACATCGCACGTTTCAGGAGACGCGGCCGGCCCCACAGGCGGCCACGACACTCCCAGGTCTCCGAAGCGGGACAAACGCCGCGCGCTTCAGTATACGTAGCCGACCCTCAGCCAGACGTGGCCCGGGAACGGAATCCATGGACCGCAATGTGCGTTCGAAACGTCGATGTTCATGTGTCCTGCAGTTCACATGTCGACGCGCAATTTGCTGCGTTCTTCATCGACCCACGAGCCGAGTGATCCACCGTCCTGGGTGATCTTTTTCATTTAGTTTCCACTGTCTCTTTCAAGACAGTTGCATAGGCGGGACTGAGGCGTTTGATGGCCCCTGTTCCAGCGTTCCTGTGTCCAACGGCCTCACGGCCGATGGGCGTCGTACGGCTCCACACCGGAGCGGACAGGCACTCGGGCGAAAGTCATTCAAAACCGGCGCCAGGCGCCAGGTGCCGCAGGCCAGCCGCTCCAGAGCTTCAGCGCTCGTACCACACAACATTTCCATTAGTTTTGAGAGGCAGGCGTGGTTCCGCACGCGGCGCACGGCTGCTGCCGTACAGACAGCGTGTTGCGCGACACGACACGCACATCGAAAGACATGCAGTCTAGTCGGTAATGATCCTTCCGCAGGTTCACCTACGGAAACCTTGTTACGACTTTTACTTCCTCTAAATGATCAAGTTTGGTCATCTTTCCGGTAGCATCGGCAACGACAGAGTCGATGCCGCGTACCAGTCCGAAGACCTCACTAAATCATTCAATCGGTAGTAGCGACGGGCGGTGTGTACAAAGGGCAGGGACGTAATCAACGCGAGCTTATGACTCGCGCTTACTGGGAATTCCTCGTTCATGGGGAACAATTGCAAGCCCCAATCCCTAGCACGAAGGAGGTTCAGCGGGTTACCCCGACCTTTCGGCCTAGGAAGACACGCTGATTCCTTCAGTGTAGCGCGCGTGCGGCCCAGAACATCTAAGGGCATCACAGACCTGTTATTGCTCAATCTCGTGCGGCTAGAAGCCGCCTGTCCCTCTAAGAAGAAAAGTAATCGCTGACAGCACGAAGGATGTCACGCGACTAGTTAGCAGGCTAGAGTCTCGTTCGTTATCGGAATTAACCAGACAAATCGCTCCACCAACTAAGAACGGCCATGCACCACCACCCACCGAATCAAGAAAGAGCTATCAATCTGTCAATCCTTCCGGTGTCCGGGCCTGGTGAGGTTTCCCGTGTTGAGTCAAATTAAGCCGCAGGCTCCACTCCTGGTGGTGCCCTTCCGTCAATTCCTTTAAGTTTCAGCTTTGCAACCATACTTCCCCCGGAACCCAAAAGCTTTGGTTTCCCGGAGGCTGCCCGCCGAGTCATCATGGTTAGAACTAGGGTGGTATCTGATCGCCTTCGAACCTCTAACTTTCGTTCTTGATTAATGAAAACATACTTGGCAAATGCTTTCGCTTCTGTTCGTCTTACGACGATTCAAGAATTTCACCTCTAACGTCGCAATACGAATGCCCCCACTTGTCCCTATTAATCATTACCTCGGGTTCTGAAAACCAACAAAATAGAACCGAGATCCTATTCCATTATTCCATGCACACAGTATTCAGGCGGGCTTGCCTGCTTTAAGCACTCTAATATGTTCAAAGTAAACGTGCCGGCTCACCCAGACACTCAATAAAGAGCACCTTGGTAGGATTTCAACGGGGTTCGCCTCGGGACGCACGAACACGCACGAGGCGGTCGCACGCCTTCGGCTCGTCCCACCGGCATGACGTCCCACGATACATGCCAGTTAAACACCGACGGGCGGTGAACCAACAGCGTGGGACACAAATCCAACTACGAGCTTTTTAACCGCAACAACTTTAATATACGCTATTGGAGCTGGAATTACCGCGGCTGCTGGCACCAGACTTGCCCTCCAATAGATACTCGTTCAAGGATTTAAAGTGTACTCATTCCGATTACGGGGCCTCAGATGAGTCCCGTATCGTTATTTTTCGTCACTACCTCCCCGTGCCGGAAGTGGGTAATTTGCGCGCCTGCTGCCTTCCTTGGATGTGGTAGCCGTTTCTCAGGCTCCCTCTCCGGAATCGAACCCTGATTCCCCGTTACCCGTTACAACCATGGTAGGCGCAGAACCTACCATCGACAGTTGATAAGGCAGACATTTGAAAGATGCGTCGCCGGTACGAGGACCGTGCGATCAGCCCAAAGTTATTCAGAGTCACCAAGGCAAACGGACCGGACGAGCCGACCGATTGGTTTTGATCTAATAAAAGCGTCCCTTCCATCTCTGGTCGGGACTCTGTTTGCATGTATTAGCTCTAGAATTACCACAGTTATCCAAGTAACGTGGGTACGATCTAAGGAACCATAACTGATTTAATGAGCCATTCGCGGTTTCACCTTAATGCGGCTTGTACTGAGACATGCATGGCTTAATCTTTGAGACAAGCATATGACTACTGGCAGGATCAACCAGGGAGCTGCGTCAACTAGAGCTGAGCAGCCGGCCGCCCGGGAGTGTGTCCCAGGGGCCCGCGCGAAAAGGCAAGCGTCCGCTCAATTATTCTGCAAACAGGAGGAGGCTGAGCTCCCCTGCACAATACACCTCGAAACCCTCTCATGTCCCGGCGGCGCGCAGCGCCGTCCTAAGTACTTGGTCGGGTTCGAGAGAGGCGCAATCGCCCGGAGTTAGGCGAGTAGACGCTTTAGGTGCGACCACCCGTGCTCCCAACTGAGCTTGCCGCTGCCGACAGAGGCCCGGGAGCGTGCTGTCGTGGCATTGCCGGCGGGAGACAACACGCGCCACCTACGGTGACCGGCAGCTCCAACGCCAGCGCCACAGAAGGGCAGAGGCCCCACGTGGGTGCCGAAGCGAACTCTCCCAGCACAGCGCACGTGCCAACACGTCCGCACAACTGCGATACAAACCACCAGCGAGAACCGCTGGGGCGACCGAGCAGCAGACGGCGTCGCGGCGCCGAGTGCCGGGCGGCGGCGCATCCTCAACGCACACAGTCCTCAGTCGGACCAGCACACTACAGATGTCCACCGCGCTTCGCACCGGCTCCGCGAGGACCCACTTTGGCCGCACGGCGCCGCGCGCAGAGTGCCCCGGCGCGCAGCTGCGCCGCCTGCCGTGACCGTCGGCCGGCGCGCCTGCCACTAGGCGCCCCCACCAGCCGGCTGTAGCGCGTGCGCCCACGCACCGCGTGCCAGCACCTCGGCCGGCCCCCCCTCACCGGCCGGGGACAGTCCCACCCACCCACAGCCGCGTATCGCTTCACACCCAGATCCACATTCACGTTCGTTGGTGTGGTGGGTATCGCTGACACAACCGCGTCGTAGCTGTACCGATCGTTGCCCTCACAGATGTACCTCCAGCAAGATCAACCGCACCACAACGGGTTACCAGTTGTTCACTTGCGTAACGTCACCAGTAAACGTACACGTCCATCCCCGTTTGCAAAGTCAACTATTATTGCATGCCTGCCTGTCAGGTGTCAAGACACACTACATCCGCTCACATCCACGAAACAAAATGTGCCCGACTAGAGGGCACGTGGAAGGTGCCCCCGTACGTATGCGATGTACATTGCGCGACCAACTGTCAACCGGCCTCTGTAGCATGTCGCAGATGTGGAACGCGGGGCACCGTGCTATCACATTGTGTGGGGAGAGACTACTACGTCTGCATACACGCGCCACTACATGAACAGACGGCTCATGCTGATCGCCATCCACTGCGTCCATTACTCCCACACGTCTCTATGGCGTACCACACTGCAATGCAGCTGTTATGGGGAGATGACACGTAGCTGTGTGCACAACATCTGGACGGTATGGTTCGCCGCGGTCTTTGTACGGTCACACATGTGCCACAATGTATCATTCAGTACCTAAGGACCGCTGTGCAGTACAGTGTGTGGGTTAGGCGTACATCGGCGGACAGTGGACACAGGACATACCACGACGTAGACTGAGTGCTTCGGCATGCGAATGCCTGTGAACAGTTGCGAAGGGCATTGAACACGCAAGCACCTGACCGACCAGCTTGCGAAGGCAGGGGGAAAGGGGGGGGGCGATGTACGTCCTGCTGGCGTCCACATTACAGTGTATAGCTGAGCATGTAAAAAGGACGCAACACTTGAGACGTGTTGAACATGAAGCGATACACATGAGACCGGGGAGTGCGAGTCGCGAACTATTCTGAGCGGGTTGCGGTTGGCCAACAATACATTAATGTAACGTATCATATGCCAATTACAGAGCAGGTTAAGGCACAACTTGGGTCAGGTTAAGGCACAACTTGGGTCAGGTTAAGGCACAACTTGGGTCAGGTTAAGGCACAACTTGGGTCAGGTTAAGGCACAACTTGGGTCAGGTTAAGGCACAACTTGGGTCAGGTTAAGGCACAACTTGGGTCAGGTTAAGGCACAACTTGGGTCAGGTTAAGGCACAACTTGGGTCAGGTTAAGGCACAACTTGGGTCAGGTTAAGGCACAACCTGGGTCAGGTTAAGGCACAACCTGGGTCAGGTTAAGGCACAACCTGGGTCAGGTTAAGGCACAACCTGGGTCAGGTTAAGGCACAACCTGGGTCAGGTTAAGGCACAACCTGGGTCAGGTTAAGGCACAACCTGGGTCAGGTTAAGGCACAACCTGGGTCAGGTTAAGGCACAACCTGGGTCAGGTTAAGGCACAACCTGGGTCAGGTTAAGGCACAACCTGGGTCAGGTTAAGGCACAACCTGGGTCAGGTTAAGGCACAACCTGGGTCAGGTTAAGGCACAACCTGGGTCAGGTTAAGGCACAACCTGGGTCAGGTTAAGGCACAACCTGGGTCAGGTTAAGGCACAACCTGGGTCAGGTTAAGGCACAACCTGGGTCAGGTTAAGGCACAACCTGGGCCACGTTGGGGCACAACCTGGGCCACGTTGGGGCACAACCTGGGCCACGTTGGGGCACAACCTGGGCCACGTTGGGGCACAACCTGGGCCACGTTGGGGCACAACCTGGGCCACGTTGGGGCACAACCTGGGCCACGTTGGGGCACAACCTGGGCCACGTTGGGGCACAACCTGGGCCACGTTGGGGCACAACCTGGGCCACGTTGGGGCACAACCTGGGCCACGTTGGGGCACAACCTGGGCCACGTTGGGGCACAACCTGGGCCACGTTGGGGCACAACCTGGGCCACGTTGGGGCACAACCTGGGCCACGTTGGGGCACAACCTGGGCCACGTTGGGGCACAACCTGGGCCACGTTGGGGCACAACCTGGGCCACGTTGGGGCACAACCTGGGCCACGTTGGGGCACAACCTGGGCCACGTTGGGGCACAACCTGGGCCACGTTGGGGCACAACCTGGGCCACGTTGGGGCACAACCTGGGCCACGTTGGGGCACAACCTGGGCCACGTTGGGGCACAACCTGGGCCACGTTGGGGCACAACCTGGGCCACGTTGGGGCACAACCTGGGCCACGTTGGGGCACAACCTGGGCCACGTTGGGGCACAACCTGGGCCACGTTGGGGCACAACCTGGGCCACGTTGGGGCACAACCTGGGCCACGTTGGGGCACAACCTGGGCCACGTTGGGGCACAACCTGGGCCACGTTGGGGCACAACCTGGGCCACGTTGGGGCACAACCTGGGCCACGTTGGGGCACAACCTGGGCCACGTTGGGGCACAACCTGGGCCACGTTGGGGCACAACCTGGGCCACGTTGGGGCACAACCTGGGCCACGTTGGGGCACAACCTGGGCCACGTTGGGGCACAACCTGGGCCACGTTGGGGCACAACCTGGGCCACGTTGGGGCACAACCTGGGCCACGTTGGGGCACAACCTGGGCCACGTTGGGGCACAACCTGGGCCACGTTGGGGCACAACCTGGGCCACGTTGGGGCACAACCTGGGCCACGTTGGGGCACAACCTGGGCCACGTTGGGGCACAACCTGGGCCACGTTGGGGCACAACCTGGGCCACGTTGGGGCACAACCTGGGCCACGTTGGGGCACAACCTGGGCCACGTTGGGGCACAACCTGGGCCACGTTGGGGCACAACCTGGGCCACGTTGGGGCACAACCTGGGCCACGTTGGGGCACAACCTGGGCCACGTTGGGGCACAACCTGGGCCACGTTGGGGCACAACCTGGGCCACGTTGGGGCACAACCTGGGCCACGTTGGGGCACAACCTGGGCCACGTTGGGGCACAACCTGGGCCACGTTGGGGCACAACCTGGGCCACGTTGGGGCACAACCTGGGCCACGTTGGGGCACAACCTGGGCCACGTTGGGGCACAACCTGGGCCACGTTGGGGCACAACCTGGGCCACGTTGGGGCACAACCTGGGCCACGTTGGGGCACAACCTGGGCCACGTTGGGGCACAACCTGGGCCACGTTGGGGCACAACCTGGGCCACGTTGGGGCACAACCTGGGCCACGTTGGGGCACAACCTGGGCCACGTTGGGGCACAACCTGGGCCACGTTGGGGCACAACCTGGGCCACGTTGGGGCACAACCTGGGCCACGTTGGGGCACAACCTGGGCCACGTTGGGGCACAACCTGGGCCACGTTGGGGCACAACCTGGGCCACGTTGGGGCACAACCTGGGCCACGTTGGGGCACAACCTGGGCCACGTTGGGGCACAACCTGGGCCACGTTGGGGCACAACCTGGGCCACGTTGGGGCACAACCTGGGCCACGTTGGGGCACAACCTGGGCCACGTTGGGGCACAACCTGGGCCACGTTGGGGCACAACCTGGGCCACGTTGGGGCACAACCTGGGCCACGTTGGGGCACAACCTGGGCCACGTTGGGGCACAACCTGGGCCACGTTGGGGCACAACCTGGGCCACGTTGGGGCACAACCTGGGCCACGTTGGGGCACAACCCCTTCACGTTGGGGCACAACCCCTTCACGTTGGGGCACAACCTGGGCCACGTTGGGGCACAACTTGGGGTAGATTGCGGCACAACTTGGGGTAGATTGCGGCACAACTTGGGGTAGATTGCGGCACAACTTGGGGTAGATTGCGGCACAACTTGGGGTAGATTGCGGCACAACTTGGGGTAGATTGCGGCACAACTTGGGGTAGATTGCGGTACAAATTGCGTTACATTGCGGCACAAATTGCGTTACATTGCGGCACAAATTGCGTTACATTGCGGCACAACTTGTGGTAGATTGCGGTGCAAATTGCGTTACATTGCGGTGCAAATTGCGTTACATTGCGGTGCAAATTGCGTTACATTGCGGTGCAAATTGCGTTACACTGCGGTGCAAATTGCGTTACATTGCGGTGCAAATTGCGTTACATTGCGGTGCAAATTGCGTTACATTGCGGTGCAAATTGCGTTACACTGCGGTGCAAATTGCGTTACACTGCGGTGCAAATTGCGTTACATTGCGGTGCAAATTGCGTTACATTGCGGTGCAAATTGCGTTACATTGCGGTGCAAATTGCGTTACATTGCGGTGCAAATTGCGTTACATTGCGGTGCAAATTGCGTTACATTGCGGTGCAAATTGCGTTACATTGCGGTGCAAATTGCGTTACATTGCGGTGCAAATTGCGTTACATTGCGGTGCAAATTGCGTTACATTGCGGTGCAAATTGCGTTACACTGCGGTGCAAATTGCGTTACATTGCGGTGCAAATTGCGTTACATTGCGGTGCAAATTGCGTTACATTGCGGTGCAAATTGCGTTACACTGCGGTGCAAATTGCGTTACATTGCGGTGCAAATTGCGTTACATTGCGGTGCAAATTGCGTTACATTGCGGTGCAAATTGCGTTACATTGCGGTGCAAATTGCGTTACATTGCGGTGCAAATTGCGTTACATTGCGGTGCAAATTGCGTTACATTGCGGTGCAAATTGCGTTACATTGCGGTGCAACATAGGTTTGGTTAAGGTGCAACATAGGTTTGGTTAAGGTGCAACATAGGTTTGGTTAAGGTGCAACATAGGTTTGGTTAAGGTGCAACATAGGTTTGGTTAAGGTGCAACATAGGTTTGGTTAAGGTGCAACATAGGTTTGGTTAAGGTGCAACATAGGTTTGGTTAAGGTGCAACATAGGTTAGGTTAAGGTGCAACATAGGTTAGGTTAAGGTGCAACATAGGTTAGGTTAAGGTGCAAGATGGGTTAGGTTAAGGTGCAAGATGGGTTAGGTTAAGGTGACAGATGGGTTAGGTTAAGGTGACAGATGGGTTAGGTTAAGGTGACAGATGGGTTAGGTTAAGGTGACAGATGGGTTAGGTTAAGGTGACAGATGGGTTAGGTTAAGGTGACAGATGGGTTAGGTTAAGGTGACAGATGGGTTAGGTTAAGGTGACATGGGTTAGGTTAAGGTGACATGGGTTAGGTTAAGGTGACATGGGTTAGGTTAAGGTGACATGGGTTAGGTTAAGGTGACATGGGTTAGGTTAAGGTGACATGGGTTAGGTTAAGGTGACATGGGTTAGGTTAAGGTGACATGGGTTAGGTTAAGGTGACATGGGTTAGGTTAAGGTGACATGGGTTAGGTTAAGGTGACATGGGTTAGGTTAAGGTGACATGGGTTAGGTTAAGGTGACATGGGTTAGGTTAAGGTGACATGGGTTAGGTTAAGGTGACATGGGTTAGGTTAAGGTGACATGGGTTAGGTTAAGGTGACATGGGTTAGGTTAAGGTGACATGGGTTAGGTTAAGGTGACATGGGTTAGGTTAAGGTGACATGGGTTAGGTTAAGGTGACATGGGTTAGGTTAAGGTGACATGGGTTAGGTTAAGGTGACATGGGTTAGGTTAAGGTGACATGGGTTAGGTTAAGGTGACAGATGTGTTAGGTTAAGGTGACAGATGGGTTAGGTTAAGGTACAAACTGGGTTGTGTTATGGTACACATTGCGTTGTAGTACAGTACACGTTAGGTTTGGGTACAGTACACAATGTGGTATGGGATGGCGTGTCGGGGGGGGGGGGCGAGGTTCGTTGATATTGACCGTAGGAAGTGGATGCCCGAGGCAGCGTCAGTGTGTCAAAGGAGGTATGTCACGTCGGGATGCGCTTTTCGCTAGTGAGAGGGGGCGCGCCGTGTCCGTGGTTGCGGCAGACCTGTGTGTTTCATTCCTGCCAGTGTGTTTGTGCTGTAAGACGAGGCAGTGTGGTGATGTTGGGTGCACCCCTGTGTAGGACATGTGTGGGTGTTGGTGGCTTATCTGAGCAATTGTGGTTGTCGGACGAGTGGGATATTCTGTTTTATGATTGGACCTCCTGGCCTGGTTATCATAGTCTGGTTCGTGTACTGTGGCGGATAGGATGCACCGGACGTTGGTCCATGCTGGTGCTTAGTTGTTGTATCTGTGTCTGTTACAGGCAGAGAGTAGTGTGTGATAGAGTGTGTGGCTGACGTGTGGTTCCTTTTGTGTGCACAGCCGTTCAGCATGTATAGGGGCATTTGCGTATTTCATCTATCTATGTGGGCCTGCATAGTTTACTGAGCAGTGCTGTGAGGTGACTGAACTACGAGTGACGTACTGATTTACAGCGGAATGATTGCCTTCTACCAAAGATGGAGTATCGACTCTACGACAGCGTTGGCACCGCAGGAAGCGGTCTCGTAAAATGGCCCCCACACCGTCATCGTTGTGCGGGGTAGGGACCGTCTATATTCTGAGAGGAGCCCTGTTTGCCACTGGGCGTGGGGTCACGCGTCCTGCGGTTCAGTGCCCCCAGGGAAGCGCGCGGAGGTGGTGCTGCTGCTGTAGCATGTGCTTACAATGGGCATTAGCCGGCGCACGTTACCCCTGCGGTTAGCAGCGTCCACAGTACCTGGCTCGAGCGAGCGACTTACAGCATGTATAGGGACACAATTTTTTTTTTTTTTTTCACTTGCCGTTCTGATTTTACGACCCACCACCTAAGTGCTTAAGGAGGGCCTATTTTGACCACTTCGCCGCTACGACCGGTGTGCGGACACTGATGTAGTTGATGAAACTCACACCAGTTCCCGCATCCGGTCGCACCGTTGCCCGTGTCCCGCCACGTGGAGGCGGGTCTGTGCTTTTTTTTTTTTTTTTTTTTTTTTTTCTTATCTCTTTCTTTACTTTGGCAGCTTTCCCAAAACCGATTTAACAAAAATTTTATAAAAATAAATTTTGAATTAGAAGAAGGAAATACAAGGAATAGTTTGGACTGAAGAGGAGAAAAGACGATAGGAAAGGAAGAGATGATAGTCCCACCACCGTAGGGGACTGAGGATGAGCGCCTTGGGATTTATCTTCAAGCCTCTGATCTTCAGTCCCCTAACCTTAGCCTAGGAAGTTCTATTCTATTCTATTTATGGCGTTTGATATCTCTATTTATGTTCTATCTGATTACTTGTATACAGGTTTAGAGTGACGTGGTAGCTGATGGCAATTTCGGCGGTGCGCCGACACTGTTTATGTCTAATTTTATACATTAATCTATTGTCAGTTTTAGGTCTACTTATGTAAGTCTATTGCATGTCAGTTCTTTTATATTGAGACTTAGTTTAGTTCTTCCACACTATGGTGTCTGTCTGGGTGCTGCATATAGGTTTATTGTCTGTGTGGTCTTCTGTTCCTGTACTCTTTGTGGCATTCGTCAGAAATTTTGTCTGTTAGTGCGTTCAGTATGTCCCAGAGTTCAGGTGTTCTGATCGCATCGTATATGTGTTCCTCTGTCTGTAGGTGTTGTATCCCAGGTGTGTTCCTGTGCTGTCTGTATTTCCCGCAGAATAGGATTGTGTGTTTGGGGGTCCCATACCTCCACATGTACACGTTGATGTGTCTCTAAGACTCACGCGATTTAAGTGCGTGGGATAAGGTCCGTGGCCAGTCAAGAAATGCACCATGCCGCGGCTAGGATCGGCATGTTTCATTCTTAACCTTTCCATTATGTTCGGAAAAAATGGATAGACTCTCCGTCCCTTATCGCTTGTGCCCCATTCCTGTTGCCATGTGTCAATTTTCCATTTTTTGAGGTCCCGCTTATTGTTCAGCGGGGAACCAGTCAATATGTTGACCTGGTCTAGTCTACCCATCTTTAACCAGTACAGAGCGGCCCGATATTTGATTGTGATATCTATCGGGAAGATTCCTAGCACGACACACAGTGCTTCAACTGATGTAGTGCCGAAGGCTCCCGATAGTCGCAGAAGGACGCTTCTCTGCCCTCGCCTAACCGCTGTTCTGTTTGTGACGAGGTTGAGTCTGTGCGCCCATGTACTGGCCGCAAAGCTTAGCACTGATTCGAAGAGTGCGCAGTGGTAAGTTCGTGTGACTGACAGAGGAAGTCTGTATTGTCCTGAATTAATCCTTGCCAGTTTATGTAGTAATTTTTCTGCCTTGTTTGTTGTTATTCTGATGTGTTCATGGAAGTTCAGCTTCTCATCTATGTATACGCCCAAGTAGCGGGTTACCGTCATTCTCTTTATGTTGTTGTTCTGTATTTTAATAGATGGATTGCGTCTGAGTTGCCCTTTGAGCAGTGTGTATGTTGTTTTGTTGCCTGCTATCTTGAGCTTGTTTGTGTTGCACCATTGTGTTATTGTTTGCAGTGTGCCACTCGCCTTCTCCTCTAGCTGGGCTCTTGTGTTTGCTGAGATAACCACCAATAGGTCATCTGCATAGGCGACAGCACCGTCTGTCCTCATATCCTCCTCCAGCAGTTGCAGGAGAGGTTCAAAAATTATGTCCCAGAAGATGGGTCCACAGATCGATCCCTGCGGACATCCCTTGGTAATTTTCCTTATTACCTTCCGGTTGCCCACGCGCCATTCCACTATTCTGTCTCTACAGTAGTCTAAAAGACTGTTGTATAGGGCTGCGGGTACTTCCATCTGGCGTAACCTCAGAAACAGTGCTGGCCACCACAGGTTGTCAAATGCTCCTGCGATGTCTATCATGATTGCCAAAGGGTATGTTTTATCTGTGTTTTGTGTAATTTCTAAAGCTCTGTTTATTGCATCATCGATGCTTTTCCGTTTCCGAAATCCAAACTGGTGGGGATTCATTCCAAGTAGGGTTCTGTGAGCCTGCAAGCGGTCACACAGTAGCCTCTCTTGGATTTTTGCCATGGTGTTTATGAGGCATATTGGTCTGTAGGATTTCGGATCTGATTGGTCTCTGTCTGATGATTTTCGTATGATGACTGCATTTGAGGTTTTCCAGACTGTCGGTACACGGCCTAGCCTTAAGGCGTCGTTTAGTAGTTCTGTTAAGTATGGGGTGATCTGTGGTGCTAGCCTCTTAAGCACTTCTGCATGGATCCTGTCGGGTCCAGGTGCTTTTTTATTCTTTAGCTCTCTTATCGCTACCGCAACTTCCTCGTGCGCAAAGGGACAGGTGACGGCGTCGGTGTTATACTGTTCATGAAGTTATTGTCTGAGTGTGATCTGTTCCTGTGTGTCTGAGTCTGTGGCATCTTCCGGGAGGAGTTTGTTCAGCAGATATTGTGCTGTGTTTCTCCATCCCACTGTCATTGTGCCGTCATCCTGCCGTAGCGTGGTTAATGCCAATGGGGTCTTTATTTTTTCTGTCAGGATCTTGTATTGTTCCCCCCAGATATTCTGTTGTGTGTGTGTGGTCAAGTAGCTCTCCCAATGTTGTTTCCTGGTCTGAAATAATGTCTTTTTGAAGAGTTCTTTGGCTTCCCTATATGCAGCTAGTCTTAGTAGTTTGTCTGTTTGTATCCATGTCCTCTGGTATAGTTTGCGTTTCCTTGTCATGTCACGTTTGAGTCTGGTTAATTCGTCTGACCATGGTGTTTCCCGTTGTTTGCTATGTGTGTGCGTAGGTATTGCTGTTTCTTGTGCTGTTTGGATGATTTGTGTCAGTTTGTGTGCTCTGTAGTCCACGCTTCCCTGTATGTTGTATATATTCTCATTTTGAACAATTTGTTGTAGTCTGTCCCAATTCGCTCTTTTAAAGTTGAAGTGTGTTGTATTGTGTGTGGTGCGGTAATTGTTTGTTGTGAGACTTATTTCTATTATGTTGTGATCACTTGTGGTCAGAGAGTCGTGTATGGTCCATCTTTGCAGTCGTCCTAATGTTCTGTCATTCGCCAGAGTAATATCGATTTTGGTGGCAGATCCGTCTGCACCTCTGTATGTAGGTGTAGGTCCGTCTTCATTTATAATATGTAGTTGTGTCTCCTGTATGACGTCGTTGACTTTCCGTCCTCTGTCGTCCGTTCTGTCCGAGTGCCGTAGTGTGGATTTAGCGTTGATATCTGCACATATAATTAGGTTCTTATTTCTAGAATACTCAGCAATGTCTTGTATCATATGTAGGTATGGCTCTATGTTGTCACTGTACTGTGTGTATAGTGATGAGACCACCCATGTGTCTCGACCTTTAGTTATTTCTGCCGTGGCCAGATGACTGTTGCATAGCTGCGTAATCTTAGTGATATTTAAAGTTTTGTTGAGGACAACTATGGCAGCCTTGTAGTTTCGTCCGTGTGAGATTGTGACAGCGTCCCAGGGTAGGTTAGTTAAGTTTCCCTGGGTTGTCACGTAAGGTTCTTTCAGGCAGAGAATATCCGCCTGCAAGTCCAGAGCTACTCGCGGCAGTTCTGCACTAACGAGTGTGCTTCTATTAGCATTAAGTTGTATTATTTTCATGGGTGTTTCACATGAAGGTAGAATTTGTGTCCTGTTTGCGAGTAGTCGAAGCCAGTTCTGCCATGTGCCCTCACTTGGTCCTTGTACACCTGGTGTGGGTTATATGTTTCCCCCCTCCGACTACACGCTAGTATGACTAATTTTTCTAGCTCTGCTGGGTCTGTAGGTATGTTTGCGGTCTTTAAAGTCATTCTGTCAGATTGTTCAGTGGTCGGGAAGCATACATAGCTGCCTAGTGGGTGAAGTAGTCTGGTTAGCAGTCTTTGTGCTGTGATGAAAGTATCCTTATATTCTAGCCTACTTAGTCTTAAGTTTAGTTCTACATTGTTGTAGTCAGCATGCCATGGTGTTTGGCCGACTTTTCCCTTGTGCTCTTTTTCTACATATGGGATGATTCCGCTATATTTATCTCGAAGTGCAGATGTCACCGGTGTGGTGTCTTGTTCCGTCTTCAATGGTGGTGAGGCTGATGAGCTGCTACCTGCGGCTCTTTTTCTTTCACCTTTACTTTTTCTTATGTTTACACTACCTATTGCACTGTCGTCACCTTTCTTTTTGCTATCAGTATCTATACACTCATCGTCACTATCGTGATCACCTGTAAGTAGGTTTGTGTCAAGGACTACTACCTTTTTCCTATATGTCTCGTTACATCCGGTCATCTGTTGTTTCATTATGTTGTTGAGGTGTTATGCGTTGTTGTGTATGATCTGCAGGGTTAATTATCTCTCCAGATACAAAATTCACTGGTTTTATATATCCTGTACATCTTTTTGTATTATACCTTTTTGGTGTGTTGTCATTTATTCTTTCTTCGCTGCTAACTTTGGTATAGTCAGGTGTTGCGTGAGATTTCTGTGTATTGTCCATTTGTTCGTTTTCCGTGTGTTTGTTTAGGTTTACAGACTTGTCTGTGTTCGTGTTTGTTTGTGTGCTATTGTTTTGTATTTGATCGGTGTTGCTGTGTGCATTGTATAGCACTTCAAATTCCAGCTCGTCAATTCTCGCCTGCAGTGATTGCTGGTAGCTGACCCAGTATTGCATCTGTTTTTTTTAGTTGTTTGGCTATGTTGTAATGTATAGCTCCATTAAGTACCATGTCGTCGATGAAGTCCATGGTATTTATATAACTGTCATGTAATGCGTGCATGCCTTGAAGAGATGGGATATCGTCTGTGTGTGTGGGGTGAGTGGGAAGCAGTCCCATCTGCCTGCGCCAGCTTATAGCTCTTTGATGGTTTCGATTAATGGTCGATGGTGATTTATAGTTCGTTTTTTGCATTCTTGATTGGGGCAGTGTTGGGCTGCTTTCATTCTCCATAATCGAAGCTCTGTAGCAGTCGATCTTGGAGGAATTTATGTGTTTGACAATCAAGACCTCTTCGCTGGCACACAATTTGCCTCGGATTCTGCAGGGGATGCAGATGTCTTGTTCTGCTAGTTTGCACTGATTTCTTATGTGGCCCTTCCCCTTCCCCTTCCCCTTCCCCTTCCCCTTCCCCTTCCCCTTCCCCTTCCCTTTGCAATTGGAGCACGTGATTTCGGTGTCTTTACACTGCTTTGTGGTGTGTCCAATATCACAGCACTTGTAGCAGGTGGGGACTTGGGCGAAATTTTTGACAGTTAGAGACTGGAAATCTATATAGACTCTATCCCGTTTTGTCAAAATTTTGTGCAGATTCGGCGTGACTTCAATAACTTGATGATTGTATCCCCGCCCTCTTGGTCCTGTTCGGAATTTGATTTTTGTCTCTTTCAGGAAAGCCTCTTTCTCAACTTACTCGCTGAGGTTCAGTTCATACAGGCTTTCAAGAAAGTCTTTGTCACTGATTGTGTCTGGCACGTGGTGTATGATCACTAGCGGTCGTCTCTTCCGTGGTGGCTCGCACCTGATTGTGTTAATGTTCTTTGCTGACTCGAGGAGTTTTTTTACAGTCGTCCTGTATTGCAGTCTCAACTATGACAGCTGTTGCTGTAGTTTTGACCGCCTTAATTTTTATCTTGTACTTTTTTGGGTCAAGTTTCTGTGTGAGGGTTTGTCGCACAGTTTTTGGGTCCTTATTTTCTGTCGAAGTGATGAAAAGTGTTGTCGCTTGTTTTGCTTTGGCGTGTTCTATTTTTAATGTTTCTTTGGATTTCGGTTGGGATTTGGCGAAATTTGGTATTGCTGGGAGTATTGTCTCTGGTTTAATTGTTTTTGCCTCATCCAGTTCTTTCTGTAGTTCTTGGTTGTCTCTTTTTAGATTAAAATTTTCTAGCCTGAACTCCTCTACTTGGACGGACAGCTTGTTATTCTCGTCTTTGAGAATATCAATCTGGCCCTCCAGTCTCGCATGTATGAGCGAGTCAGTTGCTTCAAGGTCATGTCTGGCTGCTGCAATTGTTTGTATTTCTACTTGTTGTCTTAGTCTTGCGTTTTCTTTTTCTAGGGCCTGAATTTGTCCCTCTAACCTAGCTTGTGTCACTGCGTTGCCGATTAGCTTATTTCTAAATGCTGACAGTATGGTCAGTGACACTTTTTTTGCTTTTAGTTCTGTTTGTATTTTAGCAATGAAGGTGTCGATGGCATCGACCTTTTCCTCGTCAATTTTATTGGGCTGATCCTCCATGTTTGCACATTGTCGAGGAGTCCCCGGCGTGCTGGAGGCGTTGCTGGCTCTTCTCCTTACAGAAGCCAACTTGACAGCCGCTGAATCGGCCTGTCCCGCGCTTCGATCCAGTTTTCGCACTTAGTGCGAAAGTGGAACGTTGCGCAGTGTGCAGGCTGGCACAAGCATCAGGCTTCCTTGGTATCAAGGGAGTTGAGCCTATACCAGCTTAGAGCCTAGTAGCGGCTGTCTCCGTTGATCTTCTCGCCCGCAGCGGCCAGCTGGAACTGCGCTCCACGTTCGCGCTTTGCGCTGGAGCCGGCCACACAATTCGCGCACACGCGCACAGATGGCGGCCGAGTTGTCCCCGTGCGCTGCTGCCTCCCGCGGTTGGGCGCGGTACTACGCGTGGCGCCGCAGTCAGCCACGCAGTCCAAGCACGCGCGCACAGATGGCGGCTGTGTAGTCTCCGTACGCTGCTGCCTCCCGCGGTTGGGCGCGGAACTACGTGTCGCGCTTAGCAACACGGGCACGCGTCGTCCGTCGCGTCCTACTTGTGGGACTTCGCACAGCTCGCCACTGCCAGCGTTACTCAACCTCCTTAGCGGACTTTGCGCTATGTCGCTTTTGTGGCGTATCGCTTTCAGTTATCAAGCAATCAAGAGTTTTTGATCTGGAATTTTTATAGACGTTAGCCTTCACTGCTGCGCAGCTGTGCTGTGATTTCGGTAGAGTGTTATTGTCCTATACCGGAGAAAAACCTACCATATGTTGTGGTTTTTGGTTCGTCACACGAGATATTTTGTAGTCAACGTACTTTGGGCACTTCACAAACAGCGATTAGTGGTGTTAGTAATGTTAATACTGTCTGGGGTTCCTAGGGGTGTTAGTATAGGAACAGCGGGAATATGGCATATTGGATGTAACTCTTTTTTTTTTTTTCTTTATTGTTATTTTAAAACCCGTACAAAACAGGCAGGCTGTCAGCAGCATGGTACGCCGCTCTTCAGCCGTAGAGGAGATAAGAAAGAACAGAAAGAATACACAAGTGTGACATAACAGTGTTTAATAAAAAGGAGACACATAAAGACAAACACGGAGCCGTTCACACTCGACGATAATTCACAACAAACTGTTGTCACGACGCACGAACACTGAAGAAGACAATGCCACTGGTGAACAATGGAGTGTGACGACGAAACTGAACACTAAACACGACGGCACACACGATACACTGATGGCGATGACCTCCGGCGCGCGAATGTTCACTCAGCATGTACGAGTCCGGGGACCTGCCAAGAGTGGAGGTGAAGGAGGAGGAAGGGGAGATGAGAGAGGGGAGAGCAGAGATGCCATGGGCAAAGGAGAGAGGGGGAGGGAGGAAGGGGGAGGGGAAGCCCGGAGGAGAGGGTAGGAGGGAGGGGGGAAAGGAAAGAGAAGGGAAGGGAAAGGGGGGGAGGGAGGGTGCCTAAAGGAAAGGACACAGGAGTTGGGGGGCAAGGATCAAAGTTGATAGGAGGGGTATATGCAGGGGAGGAGGACATCATCAGGGAGGGGAAGCTGGCGGAAGCCACCTTGGGAGAGGGTAAGGAGGGTGGAGAGATGGAGACCAGGTGGGATGTGGGAATACAGGCGCGGCAGCGGGCGGGGGTGGGAGAGGATCGGGGACACGAGCGGGTGAGGAGGATCAAGTTTACGGGAGGTGTACAGGATCCGTATCCTTTCAAGGAAAAGGAGGAGGTGGGGGAAGGGGATGAGATCATACAGGATCCGCGTGGGGGAGGGGTGATGGATGCGATAGGCAAGGCGGAGAGCATGGCGTTCAAGGATTTGGAGGGATTTATAAAAGGTAGGGGGCGCGGAGATCCAGGCAGGATGGGCGTAACAAAGTATAGGGCGGATGAGGGATTTATAGGTGTGGAGGATTGTGGAGGCGTCCAAACCCCACGTACGGCCAGAAAGGAGCTTGAGGAGATGGAGGCGGGAACGTGCCTTGGCTTGGATTGTCCGGAGATGGGGAGTCCAGGAGAGGCGACGGTCGAGGGTGACGCCAAGGTACTGAAGGGTGGGAGTGAGGGCGATAGGACGGCCATAGACGGTGAGATAGAAATCAAGGAGGCGGAAGGAAGGGGTGGTTTTGCCTACAATGATCGCCTGGGTTTTGGAGGGATTGACCTTAAGCAACCACTGGTTGCACCAAGCAGTGAAGCGGTCAAGATGGGATTGGAGAAGGCGTTGGGAGCGTTGCAGGGTGGGGGCAAGGGCAAGGAAGGCAGTGTCATCGGCAAACTGGAGAAGGTGGACGAGGGGTGACGGCGGCGGCATGTCCGCCGTGTACAAAAGGTACAGAAGGGGAAAGAGGACGGAGCCTTGGGGCACACTGGCGGAGGGGAAAAAGGTGTAGGAATCTGTGTTATGGATGGTGACATAGGAAGGACGGCGGGAGAGAAAGGAGCCGATCAGACGGACGTAGTTAATGGGAAGGGCAAAGGTTTGGAGCTTGAAGAGGAGACCGGAATGCCAGACGCGGTCATAAGCGCGTTCGAGGTCAAGGGAGAGGAAGATTGCGGAGCGACGGGAATTAAGCTGTTCGGAAAGGAGATGAGTGAGGTGAAGGAGAAGATCGTCAGAAGAGAAGGACGGCCGAAAGCCACACTGGGTGACGGGAAGGAGGCGGTGCTGGCGGAGATGCTGGTGGATGCGGCAGGTGAGGATAGATTCCAGGACCTTGCTGAAGACCGAGGTAAGGCTGATAGGACGGTAAGAGGAGACGGCGGACGGCGGTTTGCCAGGTTTAAGGAACATGAGGATACGGGAGGTTTTCCACAGGTCGGGGTAGTAACCGGTGGACAGGACTACAGTGTAGAGCCTGGCCAGGGTGGAGAGGAAAGAGACAGGAGCTTCACGAAGGTGACGGTAGGTGGCACGATCGTGACCAGGAGCGGTGTTGCGTTTTGTGCGGAGTGTATCAATGAGATCCTGTGTAGTGATTGGGGCATTGAGTTCCGTGTGTGTAATGTTGTCCAAGTACTGGAAACCAGGAGCGAGGGGAGGGACAGAGGTGTCAGTTCGATCGCGGATATCTGGGAAGAGGGAGTAATCGAACTGGGGATCATCGGGGATGGAGAAAACATCGTAGAGGTAGGAGGCAAAGTGATTGGCCTTACTAAGGGCGTCAGGGAAGGGGTGATCATCGTGGAGAAGAGGATAGTAGGGGGAGGGTTTAGTTCCGGTTAGGCGACGGAAGGCCAACCAGAACTTGGACGAGTTGATTGGTAGGGTTGCATTTAAACGGGTGCATGTCTGTCGCCAGTCCTGGCATTTCTTAGCCGCGAGCAAATTACGAACGTGTCGCTGGAGTTGCCGGTGGCGTCGTAGTGTGTCCGGGTCACGCGTGCGGAGGAAGGCACGGTAGAGACGACGGGATTCACGGAGGAGGAGAACGGCCTGTGGGGGTAAGGTAGGACGGTGGGGGTGGATGGCGACAGTAGGAACGTGGGCCTCCACGGCCTCAGGCAAGGTCTGCTGGAGAAAGGAGGCGGCATGGGTGACATCGGCAGGGTGGTGGTAGGTGAGAGGGTGGCAATCGACCTGGGTGGAAAGGGTATCCCGGTAGGCATTCCAATCGGCTCGGGAATAGTCGTGGACATACTTAGGGGGAGGATCAGTACGAGGGTCGGGGCGAGGGCGAAGACCGTCTGAAACGGTGAGGAGGACAGGGAGATGGTCGCTAGCAATAGGTTCCAGGACATCCACCGTTATGCGGCCAAGGAGGTTGGGGGAGGAGAGGATAACATCAGGAGTGGAGTTGGATTCGGGACGGGTGTGCTGGGGGATGGGAATGAGGTCGCCTTGAAGGGAGGAGAGGAACCGATGCCACCGCCGTAACTGGGCGGCGGAACGACTATGGATGTTGAGGTCGGCGGCGATCACGTAGGAGGAGAAGGTACGGTCAATGTGGGAGAGGAAGTCGAAGGGAAGAGGGGCGTTAGGGCGGACATAGATGGTGGCGCAGGTAACGGTAAGGCCAGGGAAGAAGAGACTAAGGATTTGGTGTTCGGTGGGGTCGGGAAGGAGAGGTTGGAGCCGAACGGGGATCTGGCGGTGGTGCCCAATGGCAACTCCGCCACGCGCAATTGGGAGGGGATTATCGGAGCGGTGGAGGAGGTAGGGCGAAGTGTGGACTGTGTGGTGGGGTTGCAGGAAGGTTTCATTGAGGAGGAAGGCATCCACGTGGTGGGTGGCAAGGGTGTGCAGTAAGAGGTTTTTATTGGCGGGAAGGGAGCGTATGTTGTTGAAAAGGATACGTTGCTGTCGCGCCATGACAGGGATTTAAACGAGGGTGTCAAGACGGGAGACGGTGAAATGGGCCTGGTTGTTGGAGTAGGTGGCGTACATCTTGAGTTGGAATATGGAACGGGCGGCAAGGGAGATCTGCTGGAGGGTGTGGGGGCGCTGAAAGGGATGAACATTCTGGAGGACGATGGTAAGGAACCTGATGATGTCCTCAGCGGTGGGGGGGGGGACGAAGGGAATTGCCAGGAGGGGTGGGGGCGTCCAGGGGACGGACAGGGACGGTGAGTTCAGGAGTGGTTGGAGGGGGTCGGGCTTTACACTTTTGGGAGTAGGTGGGATGGGGGAGATTGCAGGTATTGCAGGAAGGAGGGGATTGGAGGTTAGGGCACTGCCTGAGGAAGTGCGCTTGCTGACAATGCGGGCAGGTGGAGGCCTCGCGGCACTCAGCTGTGGGGTGCGCGTTATAGCGCAGACACCTCTGGCAGCGCAGGGATTGAGGAGGGGAACGGGAGGGTTCGACCTTGTACCGCTGGTTAAAAAGGAGGGCACCCTCCTTCAGGAGACGGTCAATGGAGGGGGCGTGCTCAGAAAAACTCGCATAAGGCGGGTGGGGCCAGCAGCGTTATGTATGCGGCGAACCGCACGCACCTCCAAATGGGGATGCGCCTGGAGCTCCGCCAACACCTCCTCCTCCGTGATCACTGGACTAAGCAGAGTGATCACGGCGGTGAGAGTTGGCGGGCGACGCGGAGGTTGGGGTTGGCGGGAGGGAGGTGGTGAAGGAGCAGGGGTGAAAGAGGCATGAGGGCCAAAGCGGGTGACAGGGATGCGGGAAAGGAGGTATGTGTGGAGGGTTGGGCTGGGGGAGGAGATGAGGACCGAATCACGGAGAGGAGTGAGGAGGGAGATGGGGGCACCAGGACAATGCTGGCGAAGGAAGAGGGTGAGGTTCCGGGCTTCAAGGAGAGAGGGATCAGGACGGGAGAGGAGGTAGCGGTAGGAGGAGGGGGTAGAGGAGGAGGAGGAGGGGGCAGGGACAGGCGAGGAGACATCCATGGCATCATGGGTGGGGGAAGGAGGACGAGGCGGAGCCTTTTTGGAAGCAGAGGAAGCAGGGGTGCCACTGGGGCGCTTGACGACGGCGGTGGAGGAGGTGTGGGGGACGGGAACAACGGGAATGTGGCAGGGAGGGGCAGGTCCCGGGGCCGGAGTCGGCGCCAGAGATGGTGACGGTGACGGTGAAGGTGAAGGTGAAGGTGAAGGCGACGGCGACGATGACGATGACGGTGGCAGTGGCAGCGGTGATGGCGAAGGTGACGGGGAGAGCTGGGCGTGGACAGTGGCCCGACGGGCCACCACCCGAGCCGGAGCTGCAGTGACAGGCTGGGGGAGTGGGGGGAAAGGATCAGAACGAGAGGAAGAAGCGGGAGAGGGGGCGACAAAGATAGAGGGTGAAGGGAGAGTGAGGAGAGGTGGGATGGAAGGAGGGGGGTGGGACTGGGCACACCAAGTTATAGTGGTGGAGGCAGCGGAAGGGGAAGTATAAACTATGGCGGTGGTGGTAGCGGTGGCAGCGGTGTTGGGGGCGGACATGACGGTAGACAGAAACAATAACGAACGGAACGAAGAGGAGAGGACAGAAACTGGGGACAGACAAAGACGAAGACGGATGAAGACGAAGACTGAGGAAGACGAAGGCGGCCGTAGACAAGGGTCAGGACGGCGGCGGCGGCGGCGGCGGCGGCGGCGGCGGCGGCGGCGGCGGCGACGAACAGACGGACGGACGAACAGCAGATGGCGGTGAACAGGCAGACGGACGGACGGACGGACAGCAGGCAGCAGCGGCGGCGGCGGCGGAGCGGTGGACAGCGAGCAGGCAGGCGGACAGACGGACGAACAGCGACAGCAGGAAGCGACGGGCGGGCAGGCAGACAGACAGACAGACAGACAGACAGACGAACACAAACTTCGAAAGTGGAGATTCCAACCAGGGAGTAGCCCAGGCCTTGGAATCGGACGCCTTCGAATGAGGGGATCCAACCCTCTGATGGATATAACTCTTCATGAAACGCAAGATATAGGGGTGGATTGCACGTTACGAGTGCGGGAAGGGTCCGCCGTTCATCCGCTGGAGTCGGAAAATGGGCACTGTGGGATCTAGCGATGTCGTAGTCGGCGTGGCGTCTCATAGATGGCGGTATCGTCGGTGCAGCAGGTCATGTTGCGGGGGACCTGCAGATGGCGGTATTTCTGTTTGTGGTGCGCTCGACATGGTGGACGTAGTGTCGTCCGATTCGCGTAGAAGGAGCTATTGCATGTGGTTTCGTCACATTGTCATAGATGGAGGTGCCCTGTTTTGGAGGTATGGTTGGCGTAGTTTCGTTGGATTCCTGTAGATGGAGGTGTCGTTTCTGGGCCGGATGGCAATGTAGTTTGGTCACATTCACAAAGATGGCTGTGTTGTGCCTGTGGGCGGCATTGCCAACATCGTGCCATAGAGGGCGGTATG
>NC_064632.1:298200437-298205437 GCF_023864275.1 Schistocerca cancellata
CCAATGACTCGATCCAGGGCAGAGAAACGCTGGGCGGAAGCAGGTAGCCCCGCTAGATGCTCCCAGATGGCGGCGTCAGTTGGCCCCTCCGGCGGCGGCCCGGTGGTGTCGGCCGCGAAGTCCTCCACTGCGTCGACGGGCGGCACAGCGGCCTCGCCCGTGTCAGGCGGCGGGCTCGCCGCTCCCCGGCGGGACGCCGGCTCTTCCCCCCGACCGATCTCAAGCGCCTCCATGAATTGGCGGACAAGCTGCTTGTGGGCGGCTTTCCGCCTTTGGCACTTGATTGCCTCGAGCGTTCGGTCGGGGAACATCCTGATCAGTTCTTGATTGACAAAGAAGAACCGGGCGTCCCTCTCAAGGAACAGTTCGGCCTCCGCCTTGGCGAGCGACAGGACTTCTTCCTCCGTCCACCTCGCGCGATGCCTCTCCGTGATGATGTCCGCGTTGGCGGCCGCTAGATGTTGGCGGCGGCGATGCACCCCGAGACCGTTCTTGGTTGTGAAGCTGCGGTGACACTCACTACAGGCGTAAGTTGCTGCAACAGTTACAAAATCTACGGCATGGCCGGTTGGCCGGCTAGGTGCTGGGGAAGCTGGGGTGGCACCTTCAGCGGAAGGGCCACCACTTGTGTTCTCTATCGTGCTGCCCCCAACTTAAAAGGGATAATGCGAGGGGGGGCTGGTAACCCCCCCCAAGCCCCTGGTGCGGTCTTCCACTCTGCGAAATCAGCGGGCCCACGTGAAGGGGAGAAGACCGCAGGAGAGGAGAGGCTAAGAGGGCTAGGCCCATGTATTGCGCATCACTCACCCAGTAGCTATAACCCAAGGAAGGCACCTCGCCGCAGCAGCACGACTACATCAAGACCGCGCTTCGAGAAGCCGAGTCCGGATGCAGCCGCACCGCCGCAACTTGGCCAGGTATGTGGACAGCCTCGCGGCTATCTTGTCCGAGTTATTATATTGCCACTGGTGGGGCAAGGGAGCATTCCTGTCCGAGTCCTTTCCTAGCATTGCCTTCTACAGATGTCATGGAAGGGTGCTCATTCATGCCGAGTCGTGCGCCATACTGTACGCATAAACTGCTGGTGTATTCTAACACCTGCTGTTATGGTGTTGCAGACGAGTTCCCTGATGAGGAACTGGCGAAGATGGAACCGACTCCATATAGCCTTATTACAAGGTGCCCATGCACCTCTTGCGCCAACAACGAGCGGCATAATATCGGGAGGGCGGCTCAGATTGTAGTTGCGCTGGAGTGCGCTGAGGACTGCTGGCTGCTCGTACTTCTGTCTCTTGATCATTTCGGCACGATTGAGACTCCCGGTATATTCATAAGAAACCGTTGTCTCAATTATTGTCCCAAGACCCGTTCCTGGCTTGAAGTCCTGATCGTGGGTGACTAGAAGGTCTGGGACATACCGGTCCGAGTTCATAAGTGTGATAGATGGCGTTGAAATCACCTTATACCCTTTATGCTCAAGTTCTTTTCCAATTGAGCAAGCAACTCGGTCGTGCCTATCTATTCTAGAAAAATGCGTAAGTGGGCAACGTTGGAGGACATGCTGAAGAGTCTCTCTCCTGTTTCTGCAGGGACCTCCTGCTCAGCAGTTGGCGGCAGGACCCCGTATGTATGGGGCTCCTCTGGTGGGCAACAAACCAATTCGCAGATGGACTGCGCCAATGTACTGCCTACCTGTCCAGAATGGTGGAGGGTCGTTGATTCACTTATTGCACTCAGAGTCGTGTTGGCAATATTCCAGGCCGCGACCTAGTGCAGAATTGTGTAACCGTGCCCGCCAATACCTTGTAACCCCATCAGATGTTGGGGTAACAACTGAACCTTTAATTGTTAGGATTCTCTTTAGCCTGGTTACAAGTTTGGACACGGTTTCAGTTTTAATGATGGCTTGCAAGTGGACGTCGTCAATAGACGACAAACGCTGAATTCTCCTGTAAAATACAGAAGTAATCAGTAGCCTTAATGCAGGTATACCCAAGCCACCGTCACGCTGCTTAGCATGGAGGAATGGCGTTGGAGTTGTCTTAGGCAGATGGAGAGTTGCCTTGACAAACTGTACGATTAGGTGGTCTAAAAAGTCCAATCTCTTGGCTGTAACGTTACTGTTCTGTAAGATGTGAACAAGCCTCGGTATGAGGTACGTATGCAGAACAGTTATCTTTTGCCAGGGCTTGAGTGCGGCACGTTTCAGGCGGTCCAACAGCGATGACAGATTAGATGGAGAAGGAGTCTGAATTCCCTGGTGCTCAAAAGTGTAACCCAGGTAGTGCAGCTGTTCTTGCACGTTCAAGGCTGGTATTTTAGCGCCAGATAACTTGAACAGACTTTTAGTTTCGACTGCACACCGTTTGGAGTGTGCCACTCTAATAAATTGAAAGGCCTTGCTTTTTGAGGGATTCACTTCTAAAGCTGTGTTCTTAGTGAACCTCTCAACACAACGCAGATGTTGCTGCATGCCCTCTTTGGTTGACGAGAGGAGAACAATGTCATCTGCAAAGCCAAGAATAGCAAACTTCTCACCATTGACTTCCACCCCATAGGTTTGGTTGACTGATTCCATGAGCTTGTCCATTACCATATTGAAGATGACAGGACTGAGTGGATCACCTTGTTTTACTCCCCTATGAAACTCGACTTCTCCAAAGGTGTCTTTACCAAGTTGGAGATTGGTCGTTTGTCCTTTGTAAGATGACAATATATACTCGAGAGACAAGTCATCCACTCCATGAGACCACAGTGCCTGATGTATGGCACTCCAAGATACCCGATCGAAGGCTTTCGTTAAATCAAGGGCCACCACAAAAATTGGCTTTCCACTAGCCCTATGCTCCTTGATAATTACATCTAAAGAAAGTGCGTTCGCCATGATTCCATCAATGGATCTGAAGCCCCGCTGGGCAGGATGGATGGAAATGACCTGGGCCAACCTGAAAGCCAAGATCTTATTGACCAGACGTACTACCATTGAAGAGATAGTTATTGGTCTCCAGTTAGATGGAGAGCGCAGGTCGCCTTTCTTAGGTAGAAGGCAGGTCTTGCTCACTGTAAATGCAGATGGTAGTCGTTTTAAACCAAACACCACATTAAGCAAGACATTCAGATCCGAGTTAGGAATATTTCTCAGATGTTCATGAGTCACACCATCAGGACCAGCGGCTGTTCGCTTTAATTTATGAGACCAATTTCTGGTTTCATTCAGTGAGAAAGGCATACTCGTGTCTTTGATGGAATCGGGATTCCTAGGTGGTAGCACGAACTTGGGGCTATGTTCCTCTCTTGCATAATAGCCCTTGAAATAGTCCACGAGCAGACTCCTGTCAGGTCTTGTGGTGGTACCGTTCTCCTTCTCACCATTAAGAATTTCTCTTACCAAGTCTGTTCTGCTATTTAACCACCGATACTGGGCATCTCGGAATCTACGAGCTCTTTCCTGCTGCCGCACTCTTCGCTGTTCATTCCTGCCACCCTTATGTGGCTTCGCGGCCTTTGGCTGTCTCTTGATTCTTCTAGATCTATGTAGTGGTCTAGAATTCAGTTGTTGGACGATTCCAGTGACCTGTTCATCAATGGCGGACCAAGGTGATGAATTATCAAGAGCTAAATCAACCAGCCTTCTGTAGGGAGGTGAGCAATGGTCTTTAATTTCCTCCAGATGGGAAATAATATGTCCATTACTAATCCAACAGCCTTGATCTTGTGGAGTCGCATGACCCGCAGATTCTGCAACCTCATCGGGGACCACACTGATAACTTCCTCCATCCTGCCTTTCACAATCTCCAGGAGCTGTTGGTACTCTGGACGTGATCTCCTTTTCTTGATACCCTCCACAGATCTACCTAACTTTCTACCCAAGTACGTGTTCAACTGTACTTGAGTAGACCACTCTCCCGCACATTCCAGTTCAAGAAACGCCATTTCCTCCATCTCAGCGGCACTCCAATTCCCTTTCCGTTTGCCACTGGCTTGCACAAGGTCAGCGGCATTAAAGTCAACAGGATGTACTTGTTTCTCATGCAGCCGCCGTCCAATGAAGGTCGTAAATTGCCTACCACAAAAGGCACATTTGTGCAAGCCGTCCTCGTTGGGCGCGTTAATTAAACCTTTGCACCTACGAATATGTTGTATCTGTTGGGCCGATGTTCGCCTACCGATACCTAACTGACACTTGGGACAAGTAATGCTATTATCTAAACTTAGCGAATCAACATTCCTGCCAAGTCTTGCGTCCGTGGTAACCACGGTAGAAAGTTGAGGGTCCTGTACATTCGGGCCCTCCATCCGAGGCTCCGCTGAATTCATCGTCGCAACTGAGGCTCTCCATAGGAGAGAGGGGAGATAGGCTGCGAACCTGGCACCCCTGCGGCCAATAGGCCTACAAACCAGAGGCTCGTCTCGGATACTAGGACAGAAACCTGCCCCGACACCTCAAACGACGGCTCCAGTATAAACACGAGATTGAACCCGTTGTTCCTACAAGCGAACGGCACTGCCACTATGAGGCCAACACCAATCGAGGGGTACTGGCCAGTGCCAGCAAGTCTCCCCCCGCCCATAGTCCTTGTATTTGCGAGATTCCTCTCGCACCGTTGACAAGTCACCGTCGAGGTCGCTTAAGCAGCACCTCTACCGCACATCTGTGCTATCATTTTCCGCCCTTTACCCACATAACATGGGATTGGGTAGTCCAATAACAGCTTTAAGGGCGACCGCCGTGCGGTCTGCAAGCGGCAAGAGTCATAGTTACTCCCGCCGTTTACCCGCGCTTGCTTGAATTTCTTCACGTTGACATTCAGAGCACTGGGCAGAAATCACATCGCGTCAACACCCGCTAGGGCCATCGCAATGCTTTGTTTTAATTAGACAGTCGGATTCCCCCAGTCCGTGCCAGTTCTGAGTTGATCGTTGAATGGCGGCCGAAGAGAATCCGCGCACCCGCGCGCCCCCGGAGGAGCACGCTAAGGCGGACGCGGCCTAGCAGCAA
>NC_064632.1:298210437-298222937 GCF_023864275.1 Schistocerca cancellata
GACCGATTGGTTTTGATCTAATAAAAGCGTCCCTTCCATCTCTGGTCGGGACTCTGTTTTTTTTTTAAAAAAAAATCTTTATTCATTACATTATATTATACATGATAACCCACTACCTCACTACATTAGTGGGTCCTAGTATGATACATATGATGCAGCTATGTTATTCTACACTACAGGTAATATTGTTAATCTTATTACTATTATTTACTCTAATGTTTCGCTATGAGGCTCTAGCTATAATCTACGGGGAAACTACATGCTACCTGCAGCGTTACAAGTTGTGCCAGAGCTTCTATAAACCTACTAGTTGTTGGCCATGCCCACTGAGCTAATCCCAGTGGGCATGCCCCTGGCACTGGGCTGGCTCTTGACTTGGTGTCGCTGCAGTGTATTCTAAGGTGTTATCCTATCTTCTACTTCTAATTACTTTAGCTAAGTGTCAAAATCGGTGTGCGTCATAGTCCGGTATTTATGTACACCCCTCCCTCCTAGTCCAGGGCAAGGCGGATTCCAGCTGTGAGGCGGCTGGCCAGTCCTTGCCCGGCGGTACAGGAAGGGTGCACTAGGTCTAAGTCGGTGAAAATTTGTCTTTAATGATGGTGGTTGTCCCTTAAATAGTTCTTAAGTATCTTTTTTGATATTTCGTCTGTAAGCTTGTTTAGGATGTCAAAAGTGGTTTCACGCCTTAACAAGTGGTACGTGTCATTATTTGGTAGCTGTTGTCTTAGCTCTTGGGCTACATCATCGAAGAGGTGGCACTCATACACCACATGTTCTGGGGTGCCTTGCACTGCACCACAGTCACACGCTGGTGTAGCCTGCTTCCCAAACCTACATAGGTATGTTGGATATGGTCCATGTCCGGTAAGAAAGTGCAGCATTCCTCTCGTTGGCGTAAAAAATGTGAGTTTTATTCTTTCTTCTATGTCTGGTAGTAGCTCATAGGTTCTACGACCTGTATCCTCATTATTCCATTGATCTTGCCATAATTCTATCCCTCTCTTTTTGATGGTATACTTGTCCCCTGCATAAACCCCAAGTATCTCCCTGATTTTGTCCCTGTTCTCCTTTTGTACCCAGTACCAGGCAGCCTGTTCACGAATTTTTATATCTAATGGGCAGATTCCCATTAACACTAACAATGCTCCCCCCGGTGTTGTCCTATAGGCCCCTGCTGAACGTAGAAGCATATTCCGCTGCACTCTTCTTACGGCCATGGCAGGCATGACCCTCGTGAGTCTGTGTGCCCAGACTCCAGATCCGTATCCTATTATTGAGGTCAGGATACTGTTATGATATAGCTTAATTAAATTTGGTGGGAGGTGAAACCGTTTGTGACCAATTCCGATGAGATTGTTTAATAGAACCAGGGATTTTTGTGATACGGTGTCAATATGTGATGCAAAGTTCCACCTCTCATCGATGATTACACCCAGGTATCGGGCCTCGCGGCGCCGAAGAACTGGTATACCATTAATTCTAACCGTCGGGTTCCTGACCAATTGGCCTTTGAGGAGTAGGTATGTAGATTTATTGGGTGCAATCGTCATTTTACTTCTGTGGCACCACGATGTAAGAACAGTTAGGGCTCTTTCCACTTTCGGCTCTAATTCCTCGCGACTTCGGCCGCCGACCAGCAGGAGGAGGTCGTCTGCGTATGCTATGACCTCTAGCACATCGTCACAATTCTTGAGATCTTCAAGTAAAGGCTCCATGTTGATGTCCCAAAAGAGAGGTCCCAGGACAGAGCCCTGGGGACATCCTTTGGTGACAATCTTCCTGACTATGCCGCTAGGGGCCGATAGCCAGACCTCCCTGTCTGCACAATAGCTCCTTAGACACCCATATAGCGGCCCTGGACAGTTCTTCTCCCGCAAGCAGGAAAAGAGTGAGGGCCACCACAGGTTGTCGAAGGCGCCACTGATGTCTACCATGATGCCGACGACATACTTGTGCGGGGTGGAGCCACAGACCTCGGCAGCCAGGGCGATTGCGTCAGACGCAGAACACCCAGACCGAAAGCCGAATTGTCTGTCACTCATCCCGCACAGCACGCGGTGTGCTGTCAGTCTGTTTGCCAGTAGCCTCTCAAAAAGTTTGCCCAGTACGTCCAACAAGCAGATAGGTCTATAAGATTTAATTTCTGTGGGATCTTTGTCTGGACTCTTTTTAATGATAATTACATTGGTTTTTTTCCATATTCCTGGGAATTTCCCGAGTTTCAAGCACTCGTTATATAACTTAGTGAGAGGAGCTACGAGCTGGGGGGCAAGGAATTGCACTACTTCCGCAGTAATGCCGTCCGGGCCAGGAGCTTTCCCTCTTTTGAGGGCCTTGATCTGGGCAGCAACCTCCTCCTCAGAGAAGGGGTAGACTCTGATGTTATTGTTATAGTCCCTTTGATCTTCACTCCTTATTCTTTTTTGTTCTTCAGTCTCATTTTGCTCCACGTCGTCAGGCAACAGAACCCGGAGGAGGGCCTCAGCAGTTTCCTGCCAAGTGCCCGTCATCCGGTCCCCGTCCCTGACGGTGGATAGCACCATTGGTGATCTTATCTTTTCTCGTACCAGTTTATATGGGACTCCCCATGGGTCTGTAGCCAGTTGGCTTTTTACATAACTTTCCCAGCTTCTGAGTCTGACTGCCCTTAGCTCCTGTTGAAATTGTTCTTTGCTCTCACGATAGATCTGAAGCCATCTTTGTTTTTCCCTCCAGACGACACTCCGCTGGTAGTACCTCCTTGCCCTCCTCACAGCCTGGCGCATCTGTCCCAGTTCGACCGACCATGGTGTGGGGGTGGCCGCTACGGCTCTCCTCCTGGTTGGTACAGCTGCCCGCACCGCTGTGGTGATCGCCTGTACCAGTCCTTCGGCGCATTCTTCCATGTTTTCGTCACCGTCCAGCAATGTCGGAATGTTGCACTCCTCCGCGAGTCGGTCCCAGTTAGCCTTGTTGTAATTAAGCTGCAGCTCCCACCCCATGTCCCAGTGGCACTCCCTTTCCCCAATGGTGAATGTTATTAAATTATGATCACTGGTGGTTGCTTTGTCCCACACTTTCCATTTATCGACTTTTGTGGCCAGGTTTGGTGTCATTAAAGTGACGTCAATATTTGTACCTTCTCCCCCTCCGCCAGTATACGTGGGGGGGGTTCCCTTGTTGGTTGGCAACCACCAGTTGTAATGCCATGATTGTTTCCTCGGCTTTTAGCCCCCGATCATCGTACGTGCCACTGAACCATAGGGGGGACTTTGCATTTATGTCCGCTGTCACAAGCAATCTTCGTCCCCGCAATGCCGTGGCAACTTGTGTGAGTGTTTCTAGAAACTCATCTATTCCTCTTCCATATTGGAAGTATATATTACAGATGTAAATCACTCCTGCGGGTGTTTGAAGCTCCACGACATTGCAGTGTTCGCCAGAGAATTGTGCAAGGACTGCAGCTCTAAATGATTTGTTGGTAATTATAACTGCAGCCTTAGGCTCTATGTTAGAATGTATGATTTGCCAATTGGCAGCCATGAATGGGATTCGCCCCGCTTGGGAGTACGGTTCCTGTAAACAGAGTACATCTAGACTCTTCTCATCCACCACCCTCCGGAGTTCCTGCAGGACCAGTTTGCTGTTATGAGTGTTTATCTGACCCACGTTTAGTTGGCTCACGTGGGAAATATGTATGAATGTGTGATTCTGGCCACAATTTTGTCCAGTCGTGGGCTACTCTGCCATTGGTAATCACTGATTGGCAATATAGATCATCTATGTCGAATTTTTCGTTTCTTCTTTCGAAGACCTTTTTAACTAGATCTCGCAGGGCTCCGAAGTCGGTGGGGAGATTCATTGTCTTGAGCTGAATTCTGTCCACAGCCTCCATTACTGGAAAGGTGACATCTCTTCCATACTCGTGGCTGACACGTACCACATGTCTCAATGCAGTTGTGAGGATTGCCGGCTCCTCTAATCTTGATAACTGTAGCGCATGCTCCAGGTTGGGGTAAATTCGCTGGGGATCAATTCCCATTACACCCCGAGGTGATGTGTTAGAAGGTGGAATTGAGCTACTGATTTCATTAAACTGAACAGGTTTGGTAGATATTACTTCTTTACTGTGTGGTTGTGATTGTGAACTCTCAAGTATAGGATGCCAGTGTGGTCGGGTATGCTCTTGTTTCGACCCAGGTCCCCAGCAAGGAGGAGAGGGAACGTCTTCTTCACACGGGTCAGTCTGTATGCAGACGTCTTTCATTATTGTCACCAAAGATCGTGGTTGTGTGATTTTTTGTATAAATTCTTTGAATTTATTTGCCCTCAGAGCGTCCCTCAGCCTCTTGCTTGGGGATTTCCTTTTTGGCTTCCTGAGTTCAATTACGGCCTCAGCCATAATCAATTCGAGAGATTAGTCTCTGTTCTAGCATCCTATACGTTGGGCAGTTTCTCCCAGTAGTGTTGCACGGTTTTCTACCTCTTTTGGTACATGGAATACAGGTTGCGTTTTTATTACAGTTTTTTCTGGTATGGTCCTCAGCCCCACACCTGGAGCAGGCCGGCTTCCTTTCGCAATGTTTGTGAACGTGGTCCAGATCGCCACAGTTGTGGCATCTAGGGACTACCAGGTAGTCTCTAACATTGATGGCGTGAAATCCAATATAAATTTTCCCCATAGCGGTAAGTTTTCGCCACATCTTGCCGGAGACCTCGGCGACGTGATGGACAACATCCCGTTCCCGAGGTCCCGTTTTGAAACGCAACTTGAACTCATTCTTAAATGATTCCCATTCTGTATCGTAAAAATTTTGATTATACATAGTTTCGTAGATGTCGCTTTCAGTTAGGGCCACAGGTACGTCGTATAATATCACCAGAGGATTTCTTTTCTTAGGAGGTTCACATTTGATGGCCTTGTTAAGTTTAGAATTGTTTAATATTTTATCCCTGTCCTCCTCTGTGGCAAGATCTACAACGACTACATTTTTAGTGGCCTTTACTTTGTTAATTTTTATTTTATCTCTAGCCGGGTCAATTGTTGTTGTAAAAATTTCCTGTACCTTTTTAATAGTCTGACCAGGCAGGGGTCTTAAGAAGACTGCCGTGTCTGGTTTTTTGGAGATTTTTGCTATTGTGTCTTTAGTCGTTTGGGCTTTTGTAGCGGCTTGCGCCACCACTCCGGCCCATGTCTTTACAGGTTGTTGTCTCAGTCTGGCATTTTCTTTCTCTAGCTCTTCGAGACGCCCCTCGAGCTTCGCGTTTGCAATAGCCCAGGAAGCGAGCTCGTTCTTAATTGCCAAGACCGCAGCCTGGCTTATTTTGCCGTTCTTGACACTAGAGTCTAATATTTGATTTATTCGGCAATGTCTATCATATACATTCTCATCTTCGTGTCCCACTTCCTCCTGCGAGGTAGGGACAGTAGACACACTCGCCCTCGAAATCGCACAAAGATCACTCGTCTCCTGGTCAGCCATGATTAGTTAGACGAGTGAAAAAGTTGGGAGCCCGTCTCTTGCCCCGGACCGGCTCCTCTGGCATGGGGGGGGACTTCTGCAGCTCGCCCACCAACCTCGCCCCTAGGTCAAGGGCACAACAGAGCTGCCAGGTTCAGCGCGCCGTTGCCAGCGCACTGGTCCTCGTCGAAGGCCCCGTCGTCGACGATTTCACACGACGCTCCTCGGCAAGTGCACCCCGCACTCCGGAGGGGCGGATGCACCCCTCGCCCTTCGCCGCCTACTAGCCCGAGCTTCCACCTGAAGGCCAAGGACCCACTCCTACTCAGGTGGTGGGTCGGTCCCCCAGTCGTTCGGCGGTCTGGGCCCATCTAACCTAGCCCAGGCGATGTCACCACCTCCTGGGTTTGGCAGAACACGCCCCGGTTACCCAGGGGCGCGGCGAAGCACCCTTGCCGACTCGCGCCGTGATCCCACGCCGACAAACGAGGTCGCCGGCATGCAGAGCACCTGCTGGTCTGTGCCCTGCGAACAGAAAGGGACTGGTGTTCGGTCCCTCGACACAGCTCCCCCTGTGCCACGCACCCTTCGCTTTCGCATCGGGTTGGGTCGCAGCTCTCCCTTTTGACGCAAGGCAGAATGCCAAGCTTGACGTCTGGCACCACGGGAAGGCGGAAAGAGCCACTTGGGAAGGAGAGGCTATGCGAGACGCATCACTTCCCCGAGTGAGGACTGCCGCGGCACGCTCGACGTAAAGCGATACGCTCCAGTACGAGCTTCCGTGCCTTACGGCGCGCCGGTGACGGGCGGGCCCGCACCGAAACGCGCCGTCAAGCGACTGACCTCACGCCAGACTCGGGACTCTGTTTGCATGTATTAGCTCTAGAATTACCACAGTTATCCAAGTAACGTGGGTACGATCTAAGGAACCATAACTGATTTAATGAGCCATTCGCGGTTTCACCTTAATGCGGCTTGTACTGAGACATGCATGGCTTAATCTTTAAGACAAGCATATGACTACTGGCAGGATCAACCAGGGAGCTGCGTCAACTAGAGCTGAGCAGCCGGCCGCCCGGGAGTGTGTCCCGGGGGCCCGCGCGAACACGCAAGCGTCCGCTCAATTATTCTGCAAACAGGAGGAGGCTGTGCTCCCCTGCACAATACACCTCGAAACCCTCTCAGGTCCCGGCGGCGCATTCGCATTCGCCCGGAGTTAGGCGAGTAGACGCTTTAGGTGCGACCACCCGTGCTCCCAACTGAGCTTGCCACTGCCGACAGAGGCCCGGGAGCGTGCTGTCGTGGCATTGCCGGCGGGAGACAACACGCGCCACCTACGGTGACCGGCAGCTCCAACGCCAGCGCCACAGAAGGGCAAAGGCCCCACGTGGGTGCCGAAGCGAACTCTCCCAGCACAGCGCACGTGCCAACACGTCCGTACAACTGCGATACAAACCACCAGCGAGAACCGCTGGGGCGACCGAGCAGCAGACGGCGTCACGGCGCCGAGTGCCGGGCGGCGGCGCATCCTCAACGCACACAGTCCTCAGTCGGACCAGCACACTGCAGATGTCCACCGCGCTTCGCACCGGGTCCGCGAGGACCCACTTTGGCCGCCCGGCGCCGCGCGCAGTGTGCGCCGGCGCGCAGCTGCGCCGCCTGCCGCGTCCGTCGGCCGGCGCGCCTGCCACTGGGCGCCCCCACCAGCCGGCTGTAGCGCGTGCGCCCACGCACCGCGCGGGCAGCACGCCGGCCGGCCCCCCCTCACCGGCCGGGGACAGTCCCACCCACCCACAGCCGCGTATCGCTTCACACCCAGTTTCACATTCGCGTTCGTTGGTGTGGTGGGTATCGCTGACACAACCGCGTCGTAGCTGTACCGATCGTTGCCCTCACAGATGTACCTCCAGCAAGATCAACCGCACCACAACGGGTTACCAGTTGTTCATTTGCGTAACGTCACCAGTAAACGTACACGTCCATCCCCATTTGCAAAGTCAACTATTATTGCATGCCTGCCTGTCAGGTGTCAAGACACACTACATCCGCTCACATCCACGCAACAAAATGTGCCCGACTAGAGGGCACGTGGAAGGTGACCCCGTACGTATGCGATGTCCATTGCGCGACCAACTGTCAACCGGCCTCTGTAGCACGTCGCAGATGTGGAACGCGGGGCACCGTGCTATCACATTGTGTCAGAAGAGACTAGTACGTCTGCATACACGCGCCACTACATGAACAGACGGCTCATGCTGATCGCCATCCACTGCGTCTATTACTCCCACACGTCTCTATGGCGTACCACACTGCAATGCAGCTGTTATGGGGAGATGACACGTAGCTGTGTGCACAACATCTGGACGGTATGGTTCGCCGCAGTCTTTGTACGGTCACACATGTGCCACAGTGTATCATTCAGTACATGAGGACCGCTGTGCAGTACAGTGTGTGGGTTAGGCGTACATCGGCGGACAGTGGACACAGGACAGAACACGACGTAGACTGAGTGCTTCGGCATGCACCTGACCGACCAGTTTGCGAAGGCAGGGGGAAGGGGGAAGGGTGGGGGGGGGCGATGTACATCCTGCTGGCGTCCACATGACAGTGTTAAGCGGGAGCATGTAAAAAGGAAGCAACACTTGCGACGTGTTGAACATGAAACGATACACATGAGACCGGGGAGTGCGAGTCGCGAACTATTCTGAGCGGGTTGCGGTTGGACAACAATACATTAATGTAACGTGTCATATGCCAATTACACAGCTGGGTAAGGCACAACTTGGGTCAGGTTAAGGCACAACTTGGGTCAGGTTAAGGCACAACTTGGGTCAGGTTAAGGCACAACTTGGGTCAGGTTAAGGCACAACTTGGGTCAGGTTAAGGCACAACTTGGGTCAGGTTAAGGCACAACTTGGGTCAGGTTAAGGCACAACTTGGGTCAGGTTAAGGCACAACTTGGGTCAGGTTAAGGCACAACCTGGGTCAGGTTAAGGCACAACCTGGGTCAGGTTAAGGCACAACCTGGGTCAGGTTAAGGCACAACCTGGGTCAGGTTAAGGCACAACCTGGGTCAGGTTAAGGCACAACCTGGGTCAGGTTAAGGCACAACCTGGGTCAGGTTAAGGCACAACCTGGGTCAGGTTAAGGCACAACCTGGGTCAGGTTCAGGCACAACCTGGGTCAGGTTAAGGCACAACCTGGGTCAGGTTAAGGCACAACCTGGGTCAGGTTAAGGCACAACCTGGGTCAGGTTAAGGCACAACCTGGGTCAGGTTAAGGCACAACCTGGGTCAGGTTAAGGCACAACCTGGGTCAGGTTAAGGCACAACCTGGGTCAGGTTAAGGCACAACCTGGGTCAGGTTAAGGCACAACCTGGGTCAGGTTAAGGCACAACCTGGGTCAGGTTAAGGCACAACCTGGGTCAGGTTAAGGCACAACCTGGGTCAGGTTAAGGCACAACCTGGGTCAGGTTAAGGCACAACCTGGGTCAGGTTAAGGCACAACCTGGGTCAGGTTAAGGCACAACCTGGGTCAGGTTAAGGCACAACCTGGGTCAGGTTAAGGCACAACCTGGGTCAGGTTAAGGCACAACCTGGGTCAGGTTAAGGCACAACCTGGGTCAGGTTAAGGCACAACCTGGGTCAGGTTAAGGCACAACCTGGGTCAGGTTAAGGCACAACCTGGGTCAGGTTAAGGCACAACCTGGGTCAGGTTAAGGCACAACCTGGGTCAGGTTAAGGCACAACCTGGGTCAGGTTAAGGCACAACCTGGGTCAGGTTAAGGCACAACCTGGGTCAGGTTAAGGCACAACCTGGGTCAGGTTAAGGCACAACCTGGGTCAGGTTAAGGCACAACCTGGGTCAGGTTAAGGCACAACCTGGGTCAGGTTAAGGCACAACCTGGGTCAGGTTAAGGCACAACCTGGGTCAGGTTAAGGCACAACCTGGGTCAGGTTAAGGCACAACCTGGGTCAGGTTAAGGCACAACCTGGGTCAGGTTAAGGCACAACCTGGGTCAGGTTAAGGCACAACCTGGGTCAGGTTAAGGCACAACCTGGGTCAGGTTAAGGCACAACCTGGGTCAGGTTAAGGCACAACCTGGGTCAGGTTAAGGCACAACCTGGGTCAGGTTAAGGCACAACCTGGGTCAGGTTAAGGCACAACCTGGGTCAGGTTAAGGCACAACCTGGGTCAGGTTAAGGCACAACCTGGGTCAGGTTAAGGCACAACCTGGGTCAGGTTAAGGCACAACCTGGGTCAGGTTAAGGCACAACCTGGGTCAGGTTAAGGCACAACCTGGGTCAGGTTAAGGCACAACCTGGGTCAGGTTAAGGCACAACCTGGGTCAGGTTAAGGCACAACCTGGGTCAGGTTAAGGCACAACCTGGGTCAGGTTAAGGCACAACCTGGGTCAGGTTAAGGCACAACCTGGGTCAGGTTAAGGCACAACCTGGGTCAGGTTAAGGCACAACCTGGGTCAGGTTAAGGCACAACCTGGGTCACGTTAAGGCACAACCTGGGTCAGGTTAAGGCACAACCTGGGTCACGTTAAGGCACAACCTGGGTCACGTTAAGGCACAACCTGGGTCACGTTAAGGCACAACCTGGGTCACGTTAGGGCACAACCTGGGTCACATTGGGGCACAACCTGGGTCACGTTGGGGCACGACGTGGGGTAGATTGCGGAACAAATTGCATTACATTGCGGAACAAATTGCATTACATTGCGGAACAAATTGCATTACATTGCGGAACAAATTGCATTACATTGCGGAACAAATTGCATTACATTGCGGAACAAATTGCATTACATTGCGGAACAAATTGCGTTACATTGCGGAACAAATTGCGTTACATTGCGGAACAAATTGCGTTACATTGCGGAACAAATTGCGTTACATTGCGGTACAAATTGCGTTACATTGCGGAACAAATTGCGTTACATTGCGGAACAAATTGCGTTACATTGCGGTACAAATTGCGTTACATTGCGGTACAAATTGCATTACATTGCGGTACAAATTGCGTTACATTGCGGTGCAAATTGCGTTACATTGCGGTGCAAATTGCGTTACATTGCGGTGCAAATTGCGTTACATTGCGGTGCAAATTGCGTTACATTGCGGTGCAAATTGCGTTACATTGCGGTGCAAATTGCGTTACATTGCGGTGCAAATTGCGTTACATTGCGGTGCAAATTGAGTTAGGTAACGGTGCAAGATAGGTTAGGTAAAGGTGCAACATAGGTTAGGTTAAGGTGCAACATAGGTTAGGTTAAGGTGACATAGGTTAGGTTAAGGTGACATAGGTTAGGTTAAGGTACGAACTGGGTTGTGTTGTGGTACACATTGCGTTGTAGTACAGTACACGTTAGGTTTGGGTACGGTACACGATGTGGTATGGGATGGCGTGTTGGGGGGGGGGGGCGGGCGGGCGAGGTTCGTTGATATTGACCATAGGACGTGGATGCCCGAGGCAGCGTCAGTGTGCCAAAGGAGGTATGTCACGTCGGGATGCGCTTTTCGCTAGTGAGAGGGGGCGCGCCGTGTCTGTGGTTGCGGCAGACCTGTGTGTTTCATTCCTGCCAGTGTGTTTGTGCTGTAAGACGAGGCAGTGTGGTGATGTTGGGTGCACCCCTGTGTAGGACATGTGTGGGTGTTGGTGGCTTATCTGAGCAATTGTGGTTGTCGGACGAGTGGGGTATTCTGTTTTATGATTGGACCTCCCGGTCTGGTTATCATAGCGTGGTTGGTGTACTGTGGCGGATAGGATGCACCGGACGTTGGTCCATGCTGGTGCTTAGTTGTTGTATCTGTGTCTGTTACAGGCAGAGAGTAGTGTGTGATAGAGTGTGTGGCTGACGTGTGGTTCATTTTGTGTGTACTGACGTTCAGCATGTATAGGGGCATTTGCGTATATAATCTAACTATGTGGGCCTGCATAGTTTACTGAGCAGTGCTGTGAGGTGACTGAACTACGAGTGACGTACTGATTTACAGCGGAATGGTTGCCTTGTACCAAAGATGGAGTATCGGCTCTACGACAGCGTTGGCACCGCAGGAAGTGGTCTCGTAAAACGGCCCTCCCGCCGTCATCGTTGTGCGGGGTAGGGACCGTCTATATTCTGAGAGGAGCCCTGTTTGCCACTGAGCGTGGGGTCTCGCGTCCTGCGGTTCAGTGCCCCCAGGGAAGCGCGCGGAGGTGGTGCTGCTGCTGCTGTAGCAAGCGAGCTACTTACAGCATGTATAGGGACAGCGGGAATATGGCATATTGGATATAACTCTTCATGAAACGCAAGATATAGGGGTGGATTGCACGTTACGAGTGCGGGAAGAGTCCGCCGTTCATCCGCTGGAGTTGCGATTTGGGCGGTTGGGGTGGGGCACGTGCGGGTGCGGATGGGGTGATTGTCGGTTGACGACTTCGTGCGACGCAGGCACAGGCGTTGGGGCTCCTGTGGTGGACAGATGATGCAGGCTTTGTGGGTGGCGTCGGAAAATGGGCACTGTGGGACCTAGCGATGTCGTCGTCGGCTTGGAGTCTCATAGATGGCAGTATCGTCGGTGCACCAGGCCATGTTGCGGGTGACTTGCAGATGGCGGTATTTTTGGTGGTGCGCTCGATATGGTGGACATAGTGTCGTCCGATTCGCGTAGATAGAGCTATTGCATGTGGTTTCGTCATATTGTCATAGATGGCGATGCCGTGTTTTGGCAGTATGGTTGGCGTAGTGTCGGTGGATTCCTGTAGATGGAGGTCTCGTTTCTGGGCCGGATGGCAATGTAGTTTGGTCACATTCCCATAGGTGGCTGTGTTGTGCCTGTGGGTGGCATTGTCACCATCGTCCCATAGAGGGCGGTATGGTCTGTTTATTGTGGACGTTGATGTCGTCGGGACCAGAGGGCGCGCGCGAACCGTTGACTATGCGTTATTCACGCACGAACACTGCTTAATATCTTCGTACCCTCCTATTACTCGTTGTAGATCTATAACACCGCCCAGCGTTGCAAATACATGGAAATAACAAACGCCCTCAACGAAATGATGTTCAC
>NC_064632.1:298227937-298255437 GCF_023864275.1 Schistocerca cancellata
AGCAATGCGAACCCCCGCCCTCCGTGGCTATCGGGGTTATTTTAAGAACCGGGCAGCTTATGCACGGGTGTCTGGTGGCGTCTGCATATATGTCCTTAACACTCTTCACAGCGAGTTTGTACCTCTACAAACAGCTTTAGAGGCTGTCGCTGTTCGGGTGTGGACGCCACAGGCTATCACCGTCTGCAGCATTTACCTTCCACCTGATGGTACTGTCGCGCAGCATGTCCTGGCTGCTCTGATAGCCCAACTGCCGCCACCTTTTTTGCTGCTGGGCGATTTCAATGCCCACAATCCTCTATGGGGTGGGACTGTTTCCGATGACCGCGGTCGGGCCGTGGAGCATGTGTTGGCTCAGCTCGACCTTAGCCTCTTGAACACCGGTGCTCCCACGCATTTCAGTGTGGCCCATGGCTCGTTCTCGGCCATCGATCTCTCTATTTGCAGCCCTGGACTTGTCCCATCCCTCCACTGGAGAGTGCATCCTGACCTGTGTGGTAGTGACCATTTTCCCATCTATTTGTCACTGCCCCAGTGTCATTCTTCTGGGCGCCTGCCCCGCTGGGCTCTCCACAGGGCTGACTGGCCAGCTTTTACTTCTGCTGCAACCATTGAGTCTCCCCCACAAGGTGACATTGACGAGGTGGTTCGTGTTTTAACCACGTCCATCATTTCAGCGGCCGAGGCTTCCATCCCCCGTTCTTCTGGCCTCCCTCGGAGGAAGGCTGTCCCCTGGTGGTCGCCGGAGATTGCTGAGGCAATTCGCGACCGTAGGCGGGCTCTCCAGCGTCATAGGCGGCACCCGTCTCTGGAGACCCTCATCGCCTTTAAGAGGCTCCGTGCTTTCGCCCGTCGTCTTATTGCACGGCGTAAGCAGGAGTGCTGGGAGAGGTACGTCTCCTCCCTGGGCTCCCGTGTCTCGTCCTCGCACGTGTGGTCTTGGATCCGGCGGATTTATGGCTCCCAGACCCCTATGGGTGTCCCTGGGCTCTCCTTGGACGGCGCTGTCTGCACGGACGCTGCCGCCATTGCTGAACGGCTAGCCGCGCACTTTGCTCAGAGCTCTGCGACTGCTTCCTATCCCCCCGCCTTTCGCTCTCTAAAGGAGCGAGCGGAGCGGACGCCGTTCTCATTCCACACGCGTCATTATGAAACATACAATGCTCCTTTCAGCGAGAGGGAACTCCTCGCTGCCAACGCCGATTGCCCTGATACAGCACCGGGACCGGACTGCATCCACGCGCAGATGCTGAAGCATCTCTCCAGGGACTGCCAGAGACACATCCTCACCATCTTTAACCGCCTTTGGAGCGAGGGCGTGTTCCCGTCGCAATGGCGGGAGGGTGTTATTGTCCCCATCTTGAAGCCTGGTGCGGACCCACTGGCGGTGGACAGCTATCGTCCCATTACCCTCACCAACGTTTTGTGCAAATTGCTCGAACGTATGGTGGGGCGGCGTTTGTGTTGGGTCCTTGAGTCGCGCGGTCTCCTCGCTCCATCCCAGGGTGGCTTCCGTCGGGGCCGGTCTGCAGTGGACAATTTGGTGCGGCTGGAATCTGCTGTCCGTACGGCTTTTACCTGACGTCAGCATCTCGTTGCTGTATTTTTCGATCTGCGGGAGGCGTATGACACCACATGGAGGCATCACATCCTCGCCACGTTGCATGGGTGGGGTCTTCGTGGTCGGCTCCCGGCTTTTCTTCAAAACTTTTTATTGCGCCGCTCTTTCCGGGTGCAAGTCGGTGCCACCTCTAGTTCCTCTTATATACAGGAAAATGGGGTCCCGCAGGGCTCGGTGTTGAGCGTCTCCTTATTTTTAGTGGCCATTAATGGTCTGGCAGCAGCAGTGGGGTCGTCGGTGTCTCCTTCTTTGTATGCCGACGACTTCTGCATCTCATTTAGCTCCACGACTACGGGAGTCGCCGAACGCAGGCTGCAAGTCGCCGTTCGCAAGGCAGCGTCATGGGCTCTGACTCATGGCTTTCAGTTCTCTGCTGCCTAGACTCGAGTAATGCACTTCTGCAGGCGTCGGACGGTCCACCCTCATCCTGCACTTTACCTCGACGGCCACCTGCTTGAAGTGGTGGACACTTGCCGCTTCTTGGGACTCGTGTTTGATGCCCGGCTCACATGGGTTCCTCATGTTACTCAGCTGAAGCAAAAATGCTGGCGGCACCTCAACGCCCTCCGCTGCCTTAGCCACACGTCTTGGGGTGCAGATCGCTGCACGCTGCTGCGGTTGTACCGAGCCCTTGTGCAGTCCCGGCTTGATTATGGGAGCCTGGCCTATGGGTCTGCGTCCCCCTCAGTGTTGAAGTTGTTAGACCCCATACACCACTGTGGGGTTAGGCTTGCCACTGGCGCTTTTCGCACCAGCCCCGTGGATAGTCTACTGGTGGAGGCGGGGTTCCCCCGCTGCGGATTCGCCGCCGTCGTCTGCTCGTCGACTATGCTGTCCACGTTCATTGCTCGCCAGGTCATCCCAATCGTCGCCTGCTTTTCCCTGCCATGGTCCTCCATCTGCCCGAATGGCGACCTAGGTCTGGGCTTTCCGTCGCTGTCTGTGTCCAGTCCCTGCTGTCCGAACTGGGGTCATTCCCTCTTCTGCCTCCGTTCCGGGTCCGTGCACCTACGCCTCCCTGGTGTTAGCCCGGCCGTCCGTCCGTCTGGACTTGGCACAGGGACCCAAGGACTCGGTTCCGCCTGTGGCCCTCCGTCGCCGTTTTCTTGCTCTCCTCGCCTCATTTTCGGACTGTGAGACTGTCTACACTGATGGTTCCCTGGTTGATGGTCGCACTACCTACTCTTTTGCTCACGCTGCCCATGTTGAGCAACGCTCCTTGCCGGCTGGCTGCAGTGTTTTTACTGCAGAGCTGGTGGCCATATTGCGCGCTCTTGAGCATATGCGTTTCTGCTCAGGTAGGTCCGTCGTCATCTGCAGTGACTCCCTGAGCAGCCTTCAGGCCATCGACCGCTGTTATCCCTCCTCTCCTCTGGTGTCCTCCATTCAGGAGACTGTTTCCGCCATTGCCCGTTCTGGTCGTTCGGTGGTCCTGGTTTGGACGCCCGGTCATGTTGGCATCCCAGGGAACGAACGTGTAGACAGGCTGGCCAAAGGGGCGATCGACGCCCCGGCTTTGGAGGTCGGCCTTACGGCTCGCGACCAGCAGATGGTGTTGCGCCGTAAGCTGATTGGGATGTGGGCTGCTGAGTGGCGTGGCATGACAGCCCCGAATAAACTGCGGGCTGTCAAGGGGACGACCGATGTGTGGCGTTCCTCCCTGCGGGCTTCTCGCAGGGACTCGGTAGTCCTGTGTCGGCTGCGCATCGGCCATACATACCTGACGCACGGCCATCTGTTGCGTCAGGAGGATCCCCCCTTGTGTCGGTGTGGGTCCCGGCTGACGGTCGGCCACATTTTGCTGGAGTGTCCTCGACTGCGCACACTCCGGCAATCTTTTAATCTCCCGGGCACTTTGGCTTTGGTTTTATCTGACGATGCCTCCATGGCTGATGCCGTTTTAAATTTTATCCGTGGTAGTCCGTTTTATGGTTCGATTTAGGGAGGTCCTGCACCTTTCCTTTTCTGTGTCTTTTGTCCTTGTGTCTGTTGCTGTTCTGGTGTGCCGTGAGATGGTTGGCTCTTTCCCCTTTTTTGTTCTCGTGGTCAGTCAACCAGTCTCCGGCCGTCTTCCTTTCTTCTGTTTCTTTCTGTCTGGTGTTCCTCTGTCCTGTTCTTGTCTGTAATGTTTGTTGCTCCATTTGTGTTCTTTTAGCGCCTGGGGGGGGCGTCTCCTCCCCCTTTGGTTTTTACCTGCTCCGTAGATTTTCGGCTCGCCTGATTTTGGAATGGGGGACTGATGACCTTCGCTGTTTAGTCCCCCTTAAACATCCCAACAACCACCACCACAGGTGGTGCGGTTTCTCTGGCAGCATCTGGTGTGTCTGGAGAAACCGCTCGCCGAGCTCTCGTTGCTGTTGCTGGACCTTGAACACCTGGATTCACATGCTGCCGGCGTTCCAGTCTTCGTGCTGCGTGCTGCGCTGCTCGTCCTCCAGCAATGGTATACTCACGCGTTTGCCTAACTGAATACCTATCTGCGTATTTACACACTATTTCACACGCCCTTTCATCGCGAACTATTTCATTAACTGTTTTATTACGTAACATCTCTAGCTCGTCAGATTCGAAATCACTGTCTTGACACCCATATATCATGTGTTCTGGATCTCCCTCAGCACCACATTCACATCTATTATTGTCTGAACTATTTATTTTTAAGAAGTAGGTAGGGTATGGTCCGTGTCCAGTTAGGAAGTGAATCATTCCTTTTGTTGCATTTATATGTCGCATTCGCTTCCTCTCTTTAATATCTGGAAATATCCTATATACTCGTCTTCCAGTATCAGTATTGTCCCACACTATTTGCCATTCTCTATCCAGCCAGCGTGCTAGCTGGATTTTGTCCTCAATTCTCTGCCCTGTAATTGCTTCCACTCTACCTAAGTCACCCTTACGTAGCCAGTACCTAGCTCCTCTTTGGCGAATTTGTAAGTCTACAGGATACAGTCCTAAGACCACTAATAATGCTTCAGTAGGTGTTGTTCTGAAGGCACCAGTCATCCTAATGAGCACGCTCCGTTGCATCCTTCTCAAATGTCTCACTGGTTGTACCTGTCTTAGCTTATGTGCCCATACACTAGCCTCAAATGATACGATTGATAACAATATCGCTTCATGATATATTCTGATAGCATTAGGGGGTAATTTATAGCTAGAAGTCGCTATTGTACAAATCTTATTCATAAGACTCATGGCCTTCTCACACACTTGTTTAATATGTGCTCCAAAGTTCAAACTCTCATCTAGATATAGTCCTAGATATCTACAAATGGCTTCACGACTGATTGGAGTGTCTTGCAGTTTTATAGAGGGTCCTCTTCCTGCTGATAATTTCCCTTTAAGTAACATGTATTTTGTTTTGTTAGCAGCCACTTGCAGTTTCTTGCAAGCACACCACTGACTTACTAAATTAAGCATTATGTTAGCTCTTGTCTCTATAGAATTTCTAGAGTCTCCTGTAATAATCACAAAAAAATCATCTGCATAAGCTATTACACCGGCTACATCTTCACTGTTATCCAACAACTGTAAGAGGGGTTCTGTAAAAATATCCCAAAATATAGGACCACAAATGGAGCCCTGAGGACATCCTTTTGTAATATGCCTAGTAATTGTATGTTCTGGCGCAATCCACTTTACTATTCGATCTTTACAATAGTCAAGTAAGCTCAAATATAGACACTTAGGGGTTCTCAATTCACGTAATCTAGCAAACAGGGAGGGCCAAAAAAGATTGTCAAATGCACCTTGTATATCGATTGTCACGCCAATTGCATATTTCGCCAATGTATTGGAGATCATTCCAAGTGCCTGGTTGACTGCGTCATCTATAGATTTACCTGCTCGGAAACCATACTGGCACTGGTGAAGGCCAAGAAGCTCCCTGTGGTCGCGTAAGCGTCCACATAAGAGTCGTTCCTGGACCTTCCCCATAGTATTCAGCAGACATATTGGGCGGTAGCTTTTCGCAAGTTTCGGATCTCTATCCTCCCCCTTTCTGATAATAATTGCTTCAGCAACCTTCCACACCTTTGGTACCCTTCCTTGCAGGAGACACTCATTCAGCAAGGCTGTCAAATACGGTACAATTAGCATTTTAAGGTTCTGTAATGTTTCTGTAGTTATTTTGTCTATTCCAGGAGATTTATTTTTCTTCAAGGAATCGATGGCATTGGCCACCTCCTCCTGTGCAAACGGAATAACCACACCCTCATCTGGATATTCTTCTTCCATTTTTAGTCTCAAACGCGACTGGTATTCATTATCAGAATTTCGATCATCACTTGGTAGCAGAGCTTCCAATAAGTAGTGAGCTGAGTCCCGCCAACCAATTGTTGTAGTTCCATCCGGCTTCTGGAGCGTAGACATGATAAGTGGAGTCTTAATTTTTTCACTGATAATCTTATATGGCAGTCCCCATACATTAGTTTCAAATTGTCTTTTAACAAAATTTTCCCAATGCTTTATTCTGGTATTTATTAGTTCTTGTTTGTAGTTTGCTTTCAGTTCTCTGTAATTTTGCAGCCTTCTTTGTCTCTCTCTATCACCCAGTGCCCTTTGATATGCTCTTCGGGCACGTCGTACACATCTTCTTAATTCTGTTAATGTGGAGCTCCAAGGGACTCTTGACTGACGTAAATAGGATCGTCTAGGTATGAAGGAATTCATGAGATTTTGAATTTGGTTCTGTATTGTTTCCGCCGCCTCATCAATATCAAAACCATTTCCTACTGGTACTTGTAGCTGTAACTCGTCCCTCATACCTACCCAATCAGCTCTCTTAAAATCAAAGATGGTTCCTGAAAAATCTTCTTTTCTATTCATGTCAGATGTCCTTGTAATTTGGAATGTAATAATATTGTGATCGCTTACCGTTACCCTATTCAACACCTGCCAGCCTTGTATCCTACTTGAAACACTTTCGCTAGCTAACGTAACATCTATATTCGATTTCGCGCCTGCTCTGTTTTGATATGTATATGGGAAGCCGGGTCTATTCATCACTATTAGATTGAGTTCCCCAATTGCATCCTGCAATTCCACTCCTCTCTCATCAGTCTCTCTAGTATTCCAAAGTATCGATTTCGCATTGGCATCTATTGTGAAGATATGGAATCTATTCCCTCCAACCTCTTTGGCTCTTTTCAATCTATCTATATATGGTTGTATCTCATGTGCATACTGAAAATATAAATTAGTAAGTAAGAATACTCCCTCGGGTGATGTTAACTCCACCGTGATGGAATGCTCGTCGTTTACCTGAGAGATTGCTGTAAGCAAAATCTCCCTTTTTAATACCACAATAACCGTCATAGGATTTTCTCCACACATGATTACCCTAGCATTAACTGGACTATGAACAAGCTTACCATTTTTGGTATAAGGTTCTTGAATGCATAAAACATCCAAACTTCGATCCTCTGCAACCTTCCAGATCTCTGACATGACTGTGATACTACGCATTGCATTAATCTGAGCGACACTTATTCCAGAGTTCCTATTTGACATTAAGGTTGTCGAATATGGTTGTAAAACTTAACTCCATAAACAGTTCTCCCATAGCATTCCACAAACTCTCTGTAAAGATCTTCTTTATTAAATTTTTCGCTACGTCTTGTATATGCACGATTAAGTAACCCGCTTAGTTCTTCCATATCTGTAGGCAAGTTATTACAACGCAAAAACAATCTATCCGCAGTTCCTGGATATGGAAAACCAATGGTTTTCCCTTTTGGATGTCCTTCTCTGATAATATGTCTAAGGGCCACAACAAGAACACTCATATCTTCCAACCTAGAGAGCCTATAATTCTCTTCCAGATCTGTATATATCAGAGAAGGGTCTATTTGTTTTGTATCACTGTCCTTGTTAGTATCCTTATCCTTATCACTATCCTTACCACTCAACGACATCTGAGTACTTTCACTCTCTGTAGGAGTAGTCTGAGTACTAATTGACTTCATTAGGGGCTTATCACAACTTCCATTGTCATTTTTACTTTTCCCTTTCAACTTATATTTAATCACTGAAAGAATTCCTCGATTTCCTGAGCCTATATCATTACTACTTTTCCCATTTAATAAGGTGTGGCTAATTGGTTTCTCCTGTTGAGAGGGAGGAGACTCACTGGATATACTGGAGGTGACAACACTGTCCTGTAAGGGAAGAGAAGATTCATTCTCCTGTTGAGAAGAAGGAGACGCACTGGATACACTGAAGGTAGCAACACTGTCCGGTAAGGGAAGAGAAGATTCATTCTCCTGTTGAGGAGGAGGGGACTCACTGGATACACTGGAAATGGCAACACTATCCTGTAGGTGAAGAGAAAATTCATTCTCCCGTGACACCAAGGATACACATGTCTCCATACTTTCTATGTTTTTTGGATCTAGGGCTTCTGTGGCTACATTTTCATTTTCTTGTTGCTTAAAACCTCTAGTATTCCCTATTATATTTTTGTCTGCGGAACTTTGTTGTTGCATGGTAACGAAAGTTTGTCTCTTATTACATAGCATGTTCCTCCACTCCATCGCCCTGCGCCAGTTCCGTAGCCTCGTTGAAGGGGGCTTACGTTTCTTACACCTCAATTTATTATCAGCTATTTGTTGATACTTATTTGTTAGATTTAATTCACTAAGAGGTATGAACACCTTACTATATGGTCACAATTTACTGGCCATAATCTATACTTTGAATTGCTCTCTCTAAGTAAAGCTGATAAGTTGGACATTGTGGACCTGGTGAATTACATAATTTCCCTCTTGAGGAGCAGGGAATGCACTTTGCTGGCTTGCTAAGATTTGGACAACTTTTCTTCTGGTGGTTGTCCTCGCCACAGTGTGAACAAACCGAAGCCTTTGCAGTACACTTAGCACTTTTATGACCAAAATTTTGACACTTAAAGCACTTAAATGCGAAGTAATCTCTTACGGATAGTGATCTAAAATCAACATACACACGTTTACCCTCAATTAGCATTTTTCTCACACGTGCACTCACTTCAAAGACATGATTTACTTCTGTTTTCCCTCTGGGGCCTGTTTTAAAACAGTGCCGCATTTCCTCACTTAATTCTTGCTTGGTCATTTTGTCAGCAAGATTTTGTTGCCAAATTGTTTCCTGTAGTTCTTGACCATCCATGTCACTTGGTACGTCATATATAATGACGAGAGGTCGTTTCTTCCTTGGAGCCTCACACTTCAAACTTTCTGAAATTTTGCTGTGTGAAACAATTTTTTCAATATCCGCAGCTGTTTCGGTTTCCACAATCAGCACACTGTTAACTGCACGCATATTTTTTATTTTAATTTGTTCCTTCCTTGGATCAAGCAAACTTGTGAATCTCTTTTTTGTTGTTTTTGCATCTCCTTCATCTTTTGACTTAATAAATAAGGTATTGGATGTTTTTGCTTGGGCAGACGCTATTTTAGCCTTAGCAGTGGATACATGTATACCAGTTGGTTTTGCTGCGATTTCTGCAAAAGTAGGTACAGGCACCTTCGGTATTTCCTCTTTAATAGTTTTTATTTCTTTTGAAATCCCATCACTTTTTTCTACAAGAGTGTCACGAAGCCATTCATTCTGTTTTGTAAGCTCCTCATTCCTACCAACAAGTCTTGATTGGAACAATGCCCACATTGAAAGCTTGTTTCGCAACTCACTCATAACATTTACAGTAATTTTCTTAGTTGGGGTCATGCACTCATCAATGAACTCCAAGATGTCGGTATAATAGTCTTCTACCGTACTCATTTTCATACCTGCACTAGTATCTCTACATACATTTGCTTCCTCGTCGTCAATAGAAGCCATAGTTAAAACATTTACACTGAACAGTTACAAAAGAATCAGCGTAAGCAAGCACTTACGTTTTCCACAGTTTACAGCTCTCCCGCGGCGAGAAGGCACGATTCTCCAAGCAGTATATGGTGGACGCACTGTATGCACACGCAATATCTCGCTGACCACGAGAAATGGGTGCAACGATCTCTCCTACTTGTCCAGCGTCGATTCCCACTCTTAGAAAGAGTGTGTAGAGCTGGAAGTGTAGAAGTTTCTTTGCCAACTGATATTGTTTTTGGCAGTACTACCAACTGTCGTGGTACACAGATCGAACCACGGTCGTGGTACACAGATCGAACCACAGTCGTCAACCAGTTGCGGTACACAGATCGAACTACAGAGATCGTGGTACACAGATCGAACTACACAGATCGTGGTACACAGATCGAACTTCACAGATCGTGGTACACAGATCGAACTACGATCTTTAGACTCTTTGAGAACACGTCCTGAGAGATACACTATATTTGCCACGCTATTATCACCTTGTTGTAACACGCTATTCTAAATTTAAGCCTATGGATGAAGAACCAGAACTTTTCACTTTGCATTTCTTAAAACACCTTATATGGTGCTGCACTCGAAAAGCGTCTCACAACCCAACTTGAACAATTCTAAATTGTAGAGTATTATATTATATTTTAATATTGTTTCAATAGCTCCTTTGTATAATCTTGAAAAGAGATACTTGCTGTTTAATGAAGCCTTCAGTAACTAAGCACAACACAGTTAGGTTATAAAGTTCGGCGTCTACTGTACACACTCCAAAACGTGCGCTAACGAAACTCACCCGCACGAATTCACGCACACGCGCGAACACACACGAGACGACAACGAAAAACACACGTTAAGCAGCCATGGAGCAAATAATAATCGCGAAATGCCGTTTCAACATTGGAGAACGGAAAATGCACGAACCGACCGCGGCCATCTTAGATAGGGACAGTAGATAGGGAATTTTTTTTTTTTTTTTTTTACATTTAATTGTAACATACATTACCCACTGTCTAGGTTACAAAAGTGGGTACTAATTACTAAACAAAACTACATTTTACATCAAGCAGTACTTCTACTCTAAGAATGTTATTTACTACATATATTGTTTGAACATCGGCCGCTTTGCCGCTCCGGATTTCCAGGAGCGTTGCCCGTCGCTACCGCGAGGAGGTGGGCCGTCTACTACCTAGAGAACCACTGCTGTTTTTTGATATTTTTGCCTCCCTCCACCACCCTTTATTTACACAGTTCTACACAAAACTACAACTACAACATACAATGATTACAATATACAGCGCTTCTGCGCTATCTACATTTACAAAAAACTTTAATACATGAAAAAATTACAAAATTACAAAATGCACGCTTTTGCACTAATTGTATACATGATTAATATTGTCTATAGAAGATCTATTGATTAATTCTTGTCTCAATATATACAAATGCAATGTCCAGTCAAGTTTTCAGGATTTGAGTGGGGTTTTAGGTTTGGACTTGAAGGAAGGCAACAACTACCCTGTTGGAAACACCCCAGGGCATCCCACGCACCTATGTCACCATAGATCGGGGAGCCCCACCATCTCTCCCTACTTGCCCTCATTTCAGTCCATGTACTCTTTTGTTCGTTTGGTAAGGAAGGCGGACGGGTACCCCTCGCTAACGGAACTCCAGTATGCAAGGGACAGCCGCCATTCCATCCCCACCAGGGTAACTCATGTTTGTTTTAAAAATTGTTGCCGCTCAATACTCCTCAGACCTGTTGAGGAGTACGGCTTTTCTCGCGTTTAACTATCGTAGTTATTCAAAGATTAATTTGGCGAATGCGGACACTGAGTCAACCAGACTTTGTAAGACTTTATAGGCATCAGGGTTTCTTAAAAGAAGTGCAACATCCTGATTAGGTAGTTCCTGCCTTAGTTCGGAGGCAACCGGTTCGAAGTCTGGGCAATCAAAGACCACATGTTCAGGCGTCCCCATAGGGGCACCACAAATACACTCAGGTGTTGGTTGGCTGCCTATCCTATGGAAATATGTAGGATAGGGGCCATGTCCCGTCAGAAAATGAACTATACCTTGTGAAGGTATTAGATGCTTAATGCGTAGTCTCTCTTGTACGTTTGGAAGGAAGTCGTAAACTCGCCTTCCTGTGTCTGATGTGTCCCATTGTTCTTGCCAAGATGTTAGTGTCTTTTGCTTAATTTCTTTTATATTGTTTAGATGTTCACCCATAATTTGTGTTACTTTTAGAAAATCCCGTTTTGCCAGCCAGTATACTGCCGCGTTTTGCCGTATTATCAGATCCAGTGGGCATAGGCCCATAATGATACTAAGAGCGTCTGTTGGTGTGGTGCCAAAGGCACCTATGCATCTAAGGATAACATTGCGTTGAATTCGCCTGACCATAAGCGCAGGCCTCACCTGAGTGAGTTTGTGGGCCCAGGCACTGGAGCCGTATCCTACTATTGGTGCTAATATGCAGTTATGATACATTTTTGTTGCCAACGGAGGTAGATGAAAACGCCGTTGGGCTATACTAATCAGTTTATTTAAGACTGCTAATGCTTTTGAAGCAACATGATTAATATGTGGCACATAACTCCATGCCTCATCTATGAGGACGCCCAAATATTTTGCAACTCGTGTACGCGCCACTACTTTATTGTCTAATCTTATGATGGGGTCACGGGCCAATTTGCCCTTAAGGAGAATGTATTGAGATTTGTGAGGTGCAATTTCTAGCTTAGAAGATTTACACCATTGTGTTAAGATCTCGAAAACATGGCCTGCATTTGTCTCTATTTCGGTACGACTGTCGCCCTCGATAAGGACGAGGAGATCATCTGCATATGCCACGACTCCTAGTGCTACATTGTTCTCCTCAAGAGTTCTCAGCAGAGGATCCATGTTTATATCCCAGAATAAAGGGCCGCACACAGAACCCTGTGGACAGCCCTTTGATATGTTCTTGAACACCACAGCACCAGGAGCCGTGATTTTAGCAACCCTATTCCGGCAGTAGTCCTTCAAACAACCGTATAGCATTACCGGACACTCAATCTCCCGAAGACGAGAGAAAAGCGCCGGCCACCACAGGTTGTCGAAGGCACCGGAGATATCCACCATGACTCCAAGAACATATTTCCTTGTAGATGAGTGTACAATACTTGCGACCTTATTTACGGCATCAGATGTTGATTTGCCTTTACGGAAACCGTATTGCCTGTCACTCATTCCACGAAGGATTCTGTGACTTGACAGCCTTGAGACCAGCAGCTTCTCAAGCGCCTTTCCCAGGACATCCAAGAGGCATATAGGCCTGTAGGACTTTGGTATTGTTGGATCTTTTTCTGGTGACTTCTTTATTATTATCACTTCCGCAGTCTTCCAGCGAGTTGGGAAGGACTGTGTTTCCAGACACCTGTTGTATATCTTTGCAAGGCCTGGGGCTATCTTGTGCACAATATTCTGCAGAACTTCCGCAGGTATTGCGTCTGGCCCTGGGGCCTTGCGTCTGGCAAAAGAGAGTATAGCTGTTTGTACCTCCTCAACCGAGAAGGGGTATACTTGTAGTTCATTATTGTACTCCGTCTGATCTTGCATCCTAATCTCCTGTTGCATCTCGTTGTCCGCTTCCGGTCGGTCGTCGGGGAGGAGCACATTAAGTAACTCCTCAGCCGTCTCCACCCAGTCTTTCGTCATACTGTCATTGTCTCCAAGTCTTACTGTCGAGAGATGCATTGGGGAATGTATCTTCTCTCTCACCATTTTATATGGGATACCCCATGGGTCTAGGTGAGATGAGACTTTACAAAGTCCTCCCAGCTTCGCTGGCGATGTTGTCTTAAGGTTTCTTTGAAAATCCATTTTCGTCTCCTGTACAAGGCAAGATGGTATTGCCTTTCGTCCCGGGTGAAAGACGCCTGATAGCTGCGCCGTGCCCTTCTCATAGACTGCCTGAGCCGAGTGAGCTCTGGAGTCCATGGAGAGGTCGTTCCGCGTATGAGACGTCTTCGCGTCGGTATCGCCGCGGCCACTGCCGCCTTTATAGAGACAATCAAGGCCTCTACAGCCTCTTCCACGTTAAACGGGCCATCTTCCAACTCTGGAGGATTGAACTCTGCCTCCAGCAGGCCCCAATCGGCTCTCCCATAATCATATTGCGTTGTCCACCCCTCTGGCACGTGTTCCGCAAATAGTGCGACAGAAAATTCAATTATGTTACGATCACTTGTTGTAAGATTTTCTAGAACTTTCCAGCTCAGAATATTATTTGCTGCATTAACTGAGCTCAGCGTCACATCTATGTGAGACGCTGCCCCGGCTCGGCTCCTATAAGTAGGAGGGTTGCCAGGGAGATTTATTACATGTAATTGATGTTCCATTATGAAATCCTCGAGCGCAATTCCTCTTTGGTCCTGGGCTCCACTGTGCCAGAGAGGGGATTTTGCATTGCTATGAATTGTAATAATGAGTGGTCTGCCAGCCAGGGCACGCAAGACAGTTTTCAATTGCCTCAGGTATATTTGTATTTGGTCTCTGTATTGACAGTAAACATTTATGAAGAACCAATGTGTATTACAATAATTTATCTCGATTACAGTCACATGTGTATTACAAAACTGTGTTAGAACGGTAGTTTTGATTAACTTGTTTATTATAACAATGACTGACATTGGGTTTTGACCAATCGAGATCACCTGAGCTGTTCCAGGGAGGCCTGGGACCCTGCCTGAGGCAGAGTACGGTTCTTGTATTAATAAGATGTCAGTATACCTTTCTTCAGCCAATTTGCAGAGCTCCTGAGTAACCAGTGAGCTCCGCATTGTATTTATCTGCAAACAATTTAGTCTAGTCATGGGAATCTGGTGTAAAAGTGGCTTGCAGGCCAAGCCTGGGCAGGATCAAAAGCGATTCTGCCGTGCATTCTAACCATATCTTCGTAAACTTTATTTAGATCAAATTTCCTACCCCTCCGGATGTAAACTTTCGAAACTAGATCAAGTAATTTATCGTATTCTGTAGGAATGTTTAGAGCAACAAGTTCTATACAGTCTGCATCCTCCAGAGTTGGAAATGTAATTTTATTTCCACGAGGATGCCCAGCTCGGACCAGCTGCCTCAGTGCGGCGTTAAGAGTCTGTAAGTTTTCCAACCTAGACAACCGCAGAGTCTCCTCACATATTAGGTAGGTTTTTCCAGGCGGACAATTGTTAAAAGGTCGTTTCTGTTCTTGAGTATCTACCTCTACATCATCTACATTTACACCATCACCCAGAGTTATTTTATTTACAGATGTAACTACTTTGATCAAGTCTACAGTCTCATCTACTTCATCCATTTTTACACCATCACCAAGAGTTAATTTATTTACAGGCGTGGCTACTTTAATCAAGTCTGCAGTCTCTTTATCTGTTCCCTTTGCAGGACCATCAGACACAGACGCCGACGGCTCCGCCCCATCTCGACGAGAAGCGGAACCCACCGCCATGGCCGCCGACGGTCCCAGTGACTCCGGAAGGCCGCCCCTGGAGGCCAGGAAGGACCCGACCTGACAGGAGAAGTCCTCCGTCTCGGGCTGCACTTCAGGCACCGGCACAGCATAGATCTCCCCCTCCCTCCGCGAGGAGCTGTCCCCACCCGGGGAGGCGAGACCCGCCGGCCCAGCCGCCTTCACCACCATCGAACCTGGAAGACTCCCCCGGCAGGCCGGGGAACCTCCGACCTGGCACGAGAAGTCCGCTGTCTCCAGTTGTACTGTTGGCACTGGAACAGAGTAAACATTAGCTAGTTCCTCCTCTTGCTCACCATCCAAAGAGGACAGTGACTCTTGTAATTTCCTCCACCTTCCCGCATCTCTCAGTGTTTTGCTTGGCGACTTCCGACGAGTGACCTTATAGCGTGTCGCCATAGTCGGTCCTCTGGATTAGTCGCTGGAGAAGTAACTTGTAAGTCAAACACTCCTTACCAGGAGTGTTACATGTTCGCTTTCGGTATCTGCATGGGATACAAAGTGGAGTGTCTTTTGTGCAATTCTTTTTGTCATGGATGTCACACCCGCATTTCCACACACGGGCTTCGAAAAGTTACAATACTTAGCAACATGGCCGTAGTCTTGGCACTTAGAGCACTTAGCTAAGGCCGTATAATCTTTCACTGAAATTGCATTGTAACCAATATATAGCCTACTTGTCACTATTATCTGCTTTCTCAATGCAGGTGCAACCTCAATTGCGTAGTGTACCGTATTTCGGTCACGAGGACCTGCTTTAAATCGTATTTTTAATTGCTCGTTAAACTCCTCACGAGTCATTTTTTCCTCAAAATTCTGTGCGTATAAACAATCTGTAACGTCGTCCTGAGACATTTACGACGGTACGTCGTACATCATCATTAGGGGGCGACGTTTGCGTGGTTTCTCACATATAAATGAGTCTTTTAGTTTCTGGTTATTCATTATTTTGTCGCTATCCTCAGTTGAGGCCACTTCTACAATTAGTACATTTTTTGTTGTTCTTATATTGTTAATTTTAATCTTGTCTACACGTGGGTTTATGCTCTGTTCGAATTTTTCTGTGGCCTTTTTAACATCCTCACCCTTTTTTGGTTTTATAAAAAGAGTTGGGACTGATTTTTCCACATTTTGTTTTATAGTCTCCTGGACTGTTCTTTTAATTGCCGGTGCTGCCGCTAACGCAGCTGCATAAGTCTTTTGTGGTCTCTGTTGCTCTTTGCGCAGGCGTTCATTTTCCGCCTTTACCTCTGCGTACTGACCCTCTAGTTTGGCATGAGCCAGGGCCCAGTTCGCAATGTCTTCTTTAATCACCCTGATTTGATCAGCAGTGATCTTTCCATGCTTAACACTTCGGTCAAGCAACCTTAAAAAGCGTGCATGTCTTCCAATCACAGTCTGTTCAGCATTCAGATCGATAGGAGCTTCCTGCTCCGAAAGCGCCGTTTCACCCTCTGTTTGCTCAGCCATGATTAGAGAGTGAAAAAGATAATGGGGCCCGTCTGTTTCCCCCGACCGGCACCTCTGGCATGGGAGGGGGGGGGGCTATTGTGCAGCTCGCTCACCAGTCCCGCCCCTTGACCAAGAGCATTTTGAGCTGCTGGGTTTAGCGAGCCGTTTCCAGCTCACTAGTCCCCTTCCACGACCGCATCACTGAAGATTTCACCCGTCCCTCCCCGGCAAATGCCCACCGCATTCCGGAGAGGCGGATTCACCTCTCGGCCTTCGCCCCCTACTAGGCCGAGTTTCCACCTTACGGCCAGGGACCCAGTCCTACCCAGGTGCTGGGTCGGTCCCCCAGACGTTCGGGGGTCTGGCCCCATCTAACCTAGCCAGGGACATGTCACCACGCCCTGGCTTGGCGGAACATGTCCGGGACTTCCCGTTCACGGCGATGAGCCTTTGCCGGCTCAGGCCGCGATCCCTCCCCAGCAAATGCGGCCGTGGGAAGACAGGGCACTGGTGTTGTTGTGCCCTGTACAGGGACAGGTGTTGTGTCCCTTCAGACGCAGCTTCCCCTGCGCCACGCACCCTTTGCTTTCGCTTTGGGTTGGGGGACATTTAACGTCGTCCAGGACGTGAGGAACTGCAGCAGCCAGACCGCAGGGTTCCGGGATCGTCGTGAGACTTACCCTCATACCCTCGCCCAGCCACCGCGCTCAACTCAGGAGAGACCGGTGTCGTGTCTCTCGTAACGCAGCTCCCCCTGCGCCATGCACCCTTTGCTTTCGCTTGGGTTGGGGGCATTTAACGTCCTGCCAGGACGGGAGTTTTACGTCCTACCTTGACACACGACAACCCACACCTATCGACGCAGCCCGGAAGGTGTTTAAGGAGTCAGTCCGGGTGTTATCCGTGGAGTTTTACATCAACGAGACGGTGCGGCACTCAAACCCGAGTTACGTTCCCCGGAGGGTCTCCACACGTACTGGGGGATCATGACCGACCATGTCTCACACACCGCTTTTGTTACTTCACGGTGGGCCAGTGCGGACCAGTGTGGGTTGCACCCAGTTAAGGGCTAGCCTTTTTAACGTCATGCATGGACGGCCCTTCCCGTGTTAGCTTCACCCCATCCAAGGGGGGTACTGAGCCCCAGGGCCACGACAAGGCCACGGGATAGGACATTACGGTCCCCGGCCCACTCAGGTTCCTCTGAGCCCTGCAGAAGGCAAAATTTCAGGGAATCAGAGGGTCTCCTGGCGGTTTTAACCCAGTTATCGGGAGGTAACACACCTCCCCCGGGTGGCGCCACGCAGACCGCTTTCCCAGGGATAGGGACAGCGGGAATCTCGTTAATCCATTCATGCGCGTCACTAATTAGATGACGAGGCATTTGGCTATTCCAGCCGTCTTTATTCATTAATAATGAATAACACATATATGTTACAGGAAATTGTCATGTATAAAGGTGTTATTATACACGCCATGTCCTCCACCGAGGTGGGGACTTACAGGGCGAACACCAGAGGTATATTAAAGTTAACATATATATGCAGAAAAAGGAAGAAAACACAAAACAAATTAGAGGAAGAAAAGCAAAAGAGAACAAAGACGGAGTATTGCTCCTGTGATAGGCCCAGGAGTCAGGCAGATAATAACCAGCATCCTATCCGACGCCGACTCGATGCATCAGCCTTTGCGCCGTCATATACTCGAAAATCCGATAGCTCGTGCAGCAGCTCTGCAGAACTCTTGTACTCAAGACCGCCAGCTCTTGGGGTCGGAAACCTAGTGTGGAGAGATCTCTTGCTGACGCTGGAGACCAAACACCCCTCCAATTCAATGTCGCGGTGGACACTGTAACCTCCTCAACGTCTCGGTGCAGGTTGGAGATAGCACGCCTGATGGATGGCGTGTTGTAGTAGGCCGCCTTCTCGGAGTGACACCAGTCGAGCCGGAGATGGTCTCCGACTACCTGGGCGTCGATCACGCGGGCGATGCCGTCTTTAACCGCCACCACGTCAGGCTTGCGAATTCCCTCAGGTGTTCGTAGGTGGGGCTCCACAGAGACATTGAAGCCCCTCTGCACGAGTCCACGGGCGACATAACGCACGATGGCGTCATGGTTGGTTGGTTGTTGGGATGTTTAAGGGGGACTAAACAGCGAAGGTCATCAGTCCCCCATTCCAAAATCAGGCGAGCCGAAAATCTACGGAGCAGGTAAAAACCAAAGGGGGAGGAGACGTCCCCCCAGGCGCTAAAAGAACACAAATGGAGCAACAAACATTACAGACAAGAACAGGACAGAGGAACACCAGACAGAAAGAAACAGAAGAAAGGAAGACGGCCGGAGACTGGTTGACTGACCACGAGTACAAAAAAGGGAAAGAGCCAACCATCTCACGGCACACCAGAACAGCAACAGACACAAGGACAAAAGACATAGAAAAGGAAAGGTGCAGGACCTCCCTAAATCGAACCATAAAACGGACTACCACGGATAAAATTTAAAACGGCATCAGCCATGGAGGCATCGTCAGATAAAACCAAAGCCAAAGTGCCCGGGAGATTAAAAGATTGCCGGAGTGTGCGCAGTCGAGGACACTCCAGCAAAATGTGGCCGACCGTCAGCCGGGACCCACACCGACACAAGGGGGGATCCTCCTGACGCAACAGATGGCCGTGCGTCAGGTATGTATGGCCGATGCGCAGCCGACACAGGACTACCGAGTCCCTGCGAGAAGCCCGCAGGGAGGAACGCCACACATCGGTCGTCCCCTTGACAGCCCGCAGTTTATTCGGGGCTGTCATGCCACGCCACTCAGCAGCCCACATCCCAATCAGCTTACGGCGCAACACCATCTGCTGGTCGCGAGCCGTAAGGCCGACCTCCAAAGCCGGGGCGTCGATCGCCCCTTTGGCCAGCCTGTCTACACGTTCGTTCCCTGGGATGCCAATATGACCGGGCGTCCAAACCAGGACCACCAAACGACCAGAACGGGCAATGGCGGAAACAGTCTCCTGAATGGAGGACACCAGAGGAGAGGAGGGATAACAGCGGTCGATGGCCTGAAGGCTGCTCAGGGAGTCACTGCAGATGACGACGGACCTACCTGAGCAGAAACGCATATGCTCAAGAGCGCGCAATATGGCCACCAGCTCTGCAGTAAAAACACTGCAGCCAGCCGGCAAGGAGCGTTGCTCAACATGGGCAGCGTGAGCAAAAGAGTAGGCAGTGCGACCATCAACCAGGGAACCATCAGTGTAGACAGTCTCACAGTCCGAAAATGAGGCGAGGAGAGCAAGAAAACGGCGACGGAGGGCCACAGGCGGAACCGAGTCCTTGGGTCCCTGTGCCAAGCCCAGACGGACGGACGGCCGGGACAAACACCAGGGAGGCGTAGGTGCACAGACCCGGAAGGGAGGCGGAAGAGGGAATGACCCCAGTTCGGACAGCAGGGACTGGACACGGACAGCGACGGAAAGCCCAGACCTAGGTCGCCGTTCGGGCAGATGGAGGACCATGGCAGGGAAAAGCAGGCGACGATTGGGAGGACCTGGCGAGCAATGAACGTGGACAGCATAGTCGACGAGCAGACGATGGCGGCGAATCCGCAGCGGGGGAACCCCGGCCTCCACCAGTAGGCTATCCATGGGGCTGGTGCGAAAAGCGCCAGTGGCAAGCCTAACCCCACAGTGGTGTATGGGGTCTAACAACTTGAACACTGAGGGGGACGCAGACCCATAGGCCAGGCTCCCATAATCAAGCTGGGACTGCACAAGGGCTCGGTACAACCGCAGCAGCGTGCAGCGATCTGCACCCCAAGACGTGTGGCTAAGGCAGCGGAGGGCGTTGAGGTGCCGCCAGCATTTTTGCTTCAGCTGAGTAACATGAGGAACCCATGTGAGCCGGGCATCAAACACGAGTCCCAAGAAGCGGCAAGTGTCCACCACTTCAAGCAGGTGGCCGTCGAGGTAAAGTGCAGGATGAGGGTGGACCGTCCGACGCCTGCAGAAGTGCATTACTCGAGTCTTGGCAGCAGAGAACTGAAAGCCATGAGTCAGAGCCCATGACGCTGCCTTGCGAACGGCGACTTGCAGCCTGCGTTCGGCGACTCCCATAGTCGTGGAGCTAAATGAGATGCAGAAGTCGTCGGCATACAAAGAAGGAGACACCGACGACCCCACTGCTGCTGCCAGACCATTAATGGCCACTAAAAATAAGGAGACGCTCAACACCGAGCCCTGCAGGACCCCATTTTCCTGTATATAAGAGGAACTAGAGGTGGCACCGACTTGCACCCGGAAAGAGCGGCGCAATAAAAAGTTTTGAAGAAAAGCCGGGAGCCGACCACGAAGACCCCACCCATGCAACGTGGCGAGGATGTGATGCCTCCATGTGGTGTCATACGCCTTCCGCAGATCGAAAAAGACAGCAACGAGATGCTGACGTCGGGTAAAAGCCGTACGGACAGCAGATTCCAGCCGCACCAAATTGTCCACTGCAGACCGGCCCCGACGGAAGCCACCCTGGGATGGAGCGAGGAGACCGCGCGACTCAAGGACCCAACACAAACGCCGCCCCACCATACGTTCGAGCAATTTGCACAAAACGTTGGTGAGGGTAATGGGACGATAGCTGTCCACCGCCAGTGGGTCCGCATCGGGCTTCAAGATGGGGACAATAACACCCTCTCGCCATTGCGACGGGAACACGCCTTCGCTCCAAATACGATTAAATATCTCGAGAATGCGTCTCTGGCAGTTCCTGGAGAGATGCTTCAGCATCTGTGCGTGGATGCAGTCCGGTCCTGGTGCTGTATCAGGGCAATCGGCGAGGGCAGCGAGGAATTCCCTCTCGCTGAAAGTAGCATTGTAAGTTTCAGAACGACGCGTGTGGAACGATAATGGCGTCTGCTCGGCCCGCTCCTTGAGAGAGCGAAAGGCGGGGGGATAAGTTGCAGTCGCAGAGCTCGTAGCGAAGTGCGCAGCAAGGTGTTCAGCAATGGCGGCAGCGTCCGTGCACACAGCGCCGTCCAAAGAGATCCCAGGGACACCCGTAGGGGTCTGGTGTCCATAAATCCGCCGTATCCGGGACCACACGAGCGAGGGGGAAACACAGGAGCCCAAGGAGGAAACATACCGCTCCCAGCACTCCTGCTTACGCCGTGCAATAAGACGGCGGGCGAAGGCACAGAGCCTCTTAAAGGCGATGAGGGTCTCCAGAGACGAGTGCCGCCTATGACGCTGGAGAGCCCGCCTACGGTCGCGAATAGCCTCAGCAATCTCCGGCGACCACCAGGGGACAGTCTTCCTCCGAGGGAGGCCAGAAGAACGGGGGATGGAAGCCTCGGCCGCTGAAATGATGGACGTGGTTAAAACACGAACCACCTCGTCAATGTCACCCTGTGGGGGAGACTCAATGGTTGCAGCGGAAGTAAAAGCTGGCCAGTCAGCCCTGTGGAGAGCCCAACGGGGCAAGCGCCCAGAAGAATGACACTGGGGCAGTGACAAATAGATGGGAAAATGGTCACTACCACACAGGTCAGGGTGCACTCTCCAGTGGAGGGATGGGACAAGGCCAGGGCTGCAAATAGAGAGATCGATGGCCGAGAACGAGCCATGGGCCACACTGAAATGCGTGGGAGCACCGGTGTTCAAGAGGCTAAGGTCGAGCTGAGCCAACACATGCTCCACGGCCCGACCGCGAACATCGGAGACAGTCCCACCCCATAGAGGGTTGTGGGCATTGAAATCACCCAGCAGCAAAAAAGGTGGCGGCAGTTCGGCTATCAGAGCAGCCAGGACATGCTCTGCGACAACACCATCAGGTGGAAGGTAAATACTGCAGACGGTGATAGCCTGTGGCGTCCACACCCGAACAGCGACAGCCTCTAAAGCTGTTTGTAGAGGAACAAACTCGCTGTGAAGAGTGTTAAGGACATAGATGCAGACGCCACCAGACACCCTTTCATAAGCTGCTCGGTTCTTAAAATAACCCCGATAGCCACGGAGGGCGGGGGTTCGCATTGCTGGAAACCAAGTTTCCTGCAGAGCAATGCAAAGGAAAGGATGACGGCTGAGAAGTTGGCGGAGCTCAGCTAGATGGTGGAAGAAACCGCTGCAGTTCCACTGGAGGATGGTATTAGCCATGGATGGGAAAGGCGTGAAGGGACTGGGGGGGCAGATTACGCCTCCGGGACCCCTGCTGCTACTGAGTCACCACCTGGACAACAGCTATCTACTGCATCCGAGGGACTGGCGAGATCCATGTCCTCAGCGGACGCCAGGATCTCCACCTCATCTTCGGACGCAGAGAGAGAAGGTTGCGGTGGGACAGGTGCCACCGCAATTTCAGGATGCTTGGGAGCCTTTTTCTTTGACTGCTTTGCGCGCTGAGCCTTAGGTGGTTCTGGCTGGGAGGGCCTCACTGGGTCAGTCTCTGGGACTGAAGACGACCGTGACGCCCTACGACCAGCGACCGGTGGTTGTTTGACAACCTTGCGGGTGTCCACTTTGGCACTGGGCAAAGCCTGGGATGGGAGGGCCCCAAGGGACCCCTTCCGAGCGAGAGGAGCCGAAGAAGGCTCACGCTTCTCCGGCTGTGAAGGGGGAACAGATGTCCCCGGTGGTTGGGGTAGCGTTGCTCCTGAAATAGATGGAGCAGGAGCAACAGGGAGTGAAGTGCCCCCCACAACCAAGGGGGCCGGTGAATGCTGACCGAGCTGAGATCGAACTGGTGTTGCAGCAGCGGCATAACTAGTTGGCATTGGCACAGGATGTAGCCGCTCAAATTTCCGCCTTGCCTCGGTGTAGGACAGGCGGACCAGGGTCTTATATTCCATTATCTTCCTTTCTTTCTGGAAGATCCTACAGTCCGGCGAGCAGGGGGAATGGTGTTCTCCGCAGTTAACACAGATAGGAGGCGGGGCACATGGAGTATCAGGATGCGAAGGACGTCCACAATCCCGACACGTGATGCTGGAAGTACAGCGAGATGACATGTGCCCGAACTTCCAGCATTTAAAACATCGCATCGGAGGAGGGATATATGGCTTCACATCACAACGGTAAACCATCACCTTAACCTTTTCGGGTAAGACATCACCCTCAAAGGCCAAGATGAAGGCACCGGTGGCTACCTGATTATCCCTCGGACCCCGATGGACGCGCCGGACGAAGTGAACACCTCGTCGTTCGAGGTTGGCGCGTAATTCATCGTCGGACTGCAGAAGAAGATCCCTGTGGAATATAATACCCTGGACCATGTTCAGACTCTTATGCGGCGTGATGTTAACTGAAACATCCCCCAACTTGTCACAATTGAGCAACCTCCGTGACTGGGCAGAGGATGCCGTTTTGATGAGCACAGAACCAGAGCACATCTTGGACAAGCCCTCCACCTCCCCGAACTTGTCCTCTAATTGCTCCACAAAAAACTGGGGCTTGGTTGACATAAACGATTCCCCATCAACTCGCGTACACACAAGGAACCGGGGTGAATAGTCTCCACTGCCTTCTTTTGCCATACGTTCCTCCCATGGAGTGGCCAGGGAGGGAAATGATCGTGGATCGTATTTCCTGCCGTTGAGGTTAGACCTCGATCGCTTAGAGACTGCTGGTGGTTGCCCACCAGCGAGAGATGATGTACCACGCTTCATTGCGGGTCATCCGCCCTGATGCCACCTACTCCGACCAAGGGCCCTCCCCACGGGCGCCACCCAGCCACAGAAAAGGCCACCTGGCAGGATGGCCATTGCCGGGAGTCCCGATGCCCCGGGGCGATGGGCATCTACTCCTTGGCATACGTGGGGAGTGAACGGCGCAGGCATCAGTAGAGCGATCCCTGTGTTGTCAGGGGGCTACAACCAAGAGGGTACATGGCGGCCCCACCACAACGGGCTGGCTACCGTGCTGGATCTTAGGTGCAAAAATGGCCAAGGTCGTCGTCGCAGTTAAAAGAAACACTGCAGAGTGCAGTGTGGTAATCGCCCAAGAGATCGAAAACGAGCGGGACACCATTGCAACGACGAGGAAGACGGCTAAAGGTCTAATTGCACGACGGATACAGTGCACCATGTAAGGCGCCCTTCCCCAATTGGCTCGCTCTTCGGAATAATTTAGAAAGATGGAGGTCAAACCCGAGAGGGGACCATCACATAAGGCCGAAACATGTGAGACTCCTTTTAGTCGCCTCTTACGACAGGCAGGAATACCGCGGGCCTATTCTAACCCCCGAACCCGCAGGGGGGGATGGCGTCATGCCGTTTGACCCGGGACCCGTGCGTCCTAAAGCAAGCCTGTAATACGTGGTTGGCGGTCTCCACGGCCTGGCAGCCCGCGCGGCATCTGGTGTCCGCCTCCCGCCCGCGACTGCGCCGTGCCTTCGTGGGGAAGGCGTTGATGCGGGCGCGGAGAGCGTCGATGAAGTTACGCCCAGATAGCAGGCGACTGGTGTCGGGACCCATTGGTGTTGCCCCTTGACGGCGGCGGAAGATGACAGCGCCGCTCCGTCAAAGGCAACATGCAGGCGTGTGGCCCACATCTCTCCAACCTGCGTCGACGATTTGAGGAGGTGGCCCTCCCACATAAGATGCCTCGACCTCACGCTGCACCTCGTCCCGGCCTGCACCGTCGGAGGCTGGCCCTATCCTCTTCAAAGCCAGGAGACGGGACCGGCGGAGAGTTAGCCCCATCCATCGGCATGATGGGATGCCGAGGCCTCCCTGGGCTACAGGAGCATGGAAGTAGCCCAGGGGAGTGTCCGCCGGAGGGCGGAACCATCTCCTGACGGCGGCCCTGATGGTCACGTCTGCCGCTTTCAAGGCACCCACCCGGGTGCGACTGAGGGCCAGCCCATGGTACAGGCCAGGCAGGAGGACGTTGGTGAGGGCGTGGAGGCGCTGTTGCGGCTTGAGCGGAGCTCGGGAGATGACGTCCAGTTGCTCCACCAGGTGGCGTCGTGGATTGAACACGCAGCGACCAGCGGTGGAGAATTGCAGTCCCAGGTACCGGAAGGTTTCACCCACACGTAGGGCAGGCACGGTGGTATTGCCTGCCTTGAAGGTAACGTCTGCGTCGACCTTCACCTTCTTGTCGCGCCCAGACGCGACTAAGGCGAGGGTGAAACACTTCCGGGCGTTGATCTGCAGCCCCAGGTGGGCGAGGGCTGCGACGGCTGCGTCGATGAGGGACTGCAAGCCCCTCGCGGTCGATGCAAACAGCAGGACGTCATCTGCGAAGGCCGCAGCGTTGACTCTGCGACCTAGAATCCGAGCTCCGATGTGGGAGGGCAGTTGGCTCAAAACATAGTCCACCGCAAAATTGAAAAGGAGGGGGGAGAGGGGGTCGCCCTGACGTACTCCCCTTGCCGGCTGCACGGGCACGCCCACGCCGCCGCCGCCCGCTATCACCGTCGTGCTGCCCTCGTAGCACCTTTCGACGTACTCAATAAAGCAATCCGGCAGGCCATGCGCCCTCAGCACAGGGCGGAGGGCAGCATGGTCCACCGAATCGAACGCCTTAGAGACGTCGATCGACGCCACAAAAACAGAGCGACAGGAGCGAACTGCGTCGGTGAGAGCAGTGTCTAAGATGAAGGTGTTTTCCAACATCCCATCCCGGGGGATGAATGCCCGCTGACGTTCGTCCACAGCACAAGCACGCATCAGGCGTGACGCGAGAACCTTGTGAAAGGTCCGCGCCAACACCGAGCAGACCGTAATGGGGCGAAAGTCAGCGGGGGATGTTGGTGCAGATGTTTTGGGGAGTAGTGTCGTCCGCGCGCGAAGCAGACTCTCGGGGAGGGCGCGGGCCAGGAGGAAGAGGTTCAAGAGTTTCACCAGGACTTCGTGCGGCAGGCGCCGCAGCTCCGCTGGGGTAAGGCCGTCCGGCCCGGCTGCCGACCCCCCTGGGCGGCAAGGCAGCAGCGACCTCCTCACGTGTGACCGGCCCCCATAGGCACTCAGGAGCGACAGGCTCCGAGTGCGGGAGAAGGCGGTCACGGATGAAGCCGGCGGTGGAGATCGGCTTCTTGGTGAAGAGGTCCGCCCAGAAGTCCAGCAGACCGGGGATGTCGGGTGGCGGCTGCAGCAGGGTGCCGTCCAGCAGGCCACGCACGCAACGCGCACGCGACCTACGGAAGGCGTCCTGTGTCCGCGCGTGCTCCCAACGGCGCCGCTTGCGCTTCCGCAGCGGCGGGGCGGCAGGCGGCCGCTTGGATGGTTGGCGCGGCCGCTGTGTCCTGGTGCTCGTCCTCTCCCTCCTGGACCCGACCGACGCAAGGGCATCCGGGAGCATGCCCAGGATGACATCAGGCGGCGTACCCCGCCCCAGACCAACAACTCGGTCCAGGGCAGAGAAACGCTGGGCGGAAGCAGGCAGCTCCGCGAGATGCTCCCAGATGGCGGCGTCAGTCGGCCCCTCCGCAGGCGGCCCGGTGGTGTCGGCCGCGAAGTCCGCAGCTGCGTCGTCGGATGGCGCAGCGCCATCGCCCGCGTCAGGCGGCTGCGTCACCGCTCCCCGGCGGGACGCCGGCTCTTCCCCCCGACCGATCTCAAGTGCCTCCATGAATTCGCGGACAAGCTGCTTGTGGGCAGCTTGCCGCCGTCGGCACTTGATTGCCTCAAGCGTTCGGTCGGGGAACATCCTAATCAGCTCTTGGTTGACAAAGAAGAACCGAGCGTCCCTCTCAAGGAACAGTTCCGCCTCCGCTTTGGCGAGCGAAAGGACTTCTTCTTCCGTCCACCTCGCGCGATGCCTCTCCGTGATGATCTCACCTCACCTCGCCCAGGCCCGGCACGTTAGCGCTGACCCACTTCCCGACCAAGCCCGACACGCCCCGATCCTCAGAGCCAATCCTTATCCCGAAGTTACGGATCCAATTTGCCGACTTCCCTTACCTATATTATTCTATCGACTAGAGGCTCTTCACCTTGGAGACCTGCTGCAGATATGGGTACGAAACGGCGCGACACCTCCACGTGGCCCTCTCCCGGATTTTCAAGGTCCGAGGGGAAGATCGGGACACCGCCGCAACTGCGGTGTTCTTCGCGTTCCAAGCCCCATCTCCCTGCTAGAGGATTC
>NC_064632.1:298260437-298267937 GCF_023864275.1 Schistocerca cancellata
TGCACCCAACTGAGCTTGCCGCTGCCGACAGAGGCCCGGGAGCGTGCTGTCGTGGCATTGCCGGCGGGATACAACACGCGCCACCTACGGTGACCGGCAGCTCCAACGCCAGCGCCACAGAAGGGCAAAGGCCCCACGTGGGTGCCGAAGCGGACTCTCCCAGCACAGCGCACGTGCCAACACGTCTGCACAACAACGAAACAAACCACCAGCGAGAACCGCTGGGGCGACCGAGCAGCAGACGGCGTCGCGGCGCCGAGTGCCGGGCGGCGGCGCATCCTCAACGCACACAGTCCTCAGTCGGACCAGCACACTGCAGATGTCCACCGCGCTTCGCACCGGGTCCGCGAGGACCCACTTTGGCTGCACGGCGCTGCGCGCAGGGTGCCCCGGCGCGCAGCTGCGCCGCCTGCCGCGTCCGTCTGCCGGCGCGCCTGCCACTGGGCGCCCCCACCAGCCGGCTGTAGCGCATGCGCCCACGCACCGCGCGGCCAGCACGCCGGCCGGCCCCCCCCTCACCGGCCGGGGACAGTCCCACCCACCCACAGCCGCGTATCGCTTCACACCCAGATTCACATTCACGTTCGTTGGTGTGGTGGGTATCGCTGACACAACCGCGTCGTAGCTGTACCGATAGTTGCCCTCACAGACGTACCTCCAGCAAGATCAACCGCACCACGACGGGTTACCAGTTGTTCATTTGCGTAACGTCACCAGTAAACGTACACGTCCATCCCCGTTTGCAAAGCCAACTATTATTGCATGCGTGCCTGTCAGGTGTCAAGACACACTACGTCCGCTCACATCCACGCAACAAAATGTGCCCGACTAGAGGGCACGTGGAAGGTGCCCCCGTACGTATGCGATGTCCATTGCGCGACCAACTGTCAACCGGCCTCTGTAGCATGTCGCAGATGTGGAACGTGGGGCACCGTGCTATCACATTGTGTGAGAAGAGACTACTACATCTGCATACACGTGCCACTACATGAACAGACGGCTCATGCTGATCGCCATCCACTGCGTCCATTACTCCCACACGTCTCTATGGCGTACCACACTGCAATGCAGCTGTTATGGAGAGATGACACGTAGCTGTGTGCACAACATCTGGACGGTATGGTTCGCCGCAGCCTTTGTACAGTCACACATGTGCCACAGTGTATCATACAGTACATAAGGACCGCTGTGCAGTACAGTGTGTGGGTTAGGCGTACATCGGCGGACAGTGGACACAGGACATACCACGACGTAGACTGAGTGCTTCGGCATGCGAATGCCAGTGAACAGCTGCGAAGGGCATTGAACACGCTAGCACCTGACCGACCAGCTTGCGCAGGCAGGGGGAAGGGGGGGGCGCGATATACGTACTGCTGGCGTCCACATTACAGTGTATAGCGGGAGCATGTAAAAAGGAAGCAACACTTGCCACGTGTTGAACATGAAACGATACACATGAGACCGGGGAGTGCGAGTCGCGAACTATTCTGAGCGGGTTGCGGTTGGACAACAATACATTAATCTAACGTGTCATATGCCAATTACAGAGCAGGGTAAGGCACAACTTGGGATAGGTTAAGGCACAACTTGGGATAGGTTAAGGCACAACTTGGGATAGGTTAAGGCACAACTTGGGATAGGTTAATGCACAACTTGGGATAGGTTAAGGCACAACTTGGGATAGGTTAAGGCAAAACTTGGGTTAGGTTAAGGCACAACTTGGGTTAGGTTAAGGCACAACTTGGGTTAGGTTAAGGCACAACTTGGGTTAGGTTAAGGCACAACTTGGGTTAGGTTAAGGCACAACTTGGGTTAGGTTAAGGCACAACTTGGGTTAGGTTAAGGCACAACTTGGGTTAGGTTAAGGCACAACTTGGGTTAGGTTAAGGCACAACTTGGGTTAGGTTAAGGCACAACTTGGGTTAGGTTAAGGCACAACTTGGGTTAGGTTAAGGCACAACTTGGGTTAGGTTAAGGCACAACTTGGGTTAGGTTAAGGCACAACTTGGGTTAGGTTAAGGCACAACTTGGGTTAGGTTAAGGCACAACTTGGGTTAGGTTAAGGCACAACTTGGGTTAGGTTAAGGCGGGGTAGATTGTGGCACAACGTGGGGTAGATTGCGGCACAACGTGGGGTAGATTGCGGCACAACGTGGGGTGATTGCGGCACAACGTGGGGTAGATTGCAGTGCAACTTGCGTTACTTTGCGGTGCAAATTAGGTTAGGTTACGGTGCAACATAGGTTAGGTTAAGGTGCAAGATGGGTTAGGTTAAGGTGCAAGATGGGTTAGGTTAAGGTGCAAGATGGGTTAGGTTAAGGTACAAACTGGGTTAGGTTAAGGTACAAACTGGGTTGTGTTATGGTACACATTGCGTTGTAGTACAGTACACGTTAGGTTTGGGTACGGTACACAATGTGGTATAGGATGGTGTGTTGGGGTGGGGGCGAGGTTCGTTGATATTGACCGTAGGACGTGGATGCCTGAGGCAGCGTCAGTGTGTCAAAGGAGGTATGTCACGTCGGGATGCGCTTTTCGCTAGTGAGAGGGGGCGCGCCGTGTCCGTGGTTGCGGCAGACCTGTGTGTTTCATTCCTGCCAGTGTGTTTGTGCTGTAAGACGAGGCAGTGTGGTAATGTTGGGTGCACCCCTGTGTGGGACATGTGTGGGTGTTGGTGGCTTATCTGAGCAATTGTGGTTGTCGGACGAGTGGGATATTCTGTTTTATGATTGGACCTCCTGGCCTGGCTATCATAGGCTGGTTGGTGTACTGTGGCGGATAGGATGCACCGGACGTTGGTCCATGCTGGTGCTTAATTATTGTATCTGTGTCTGTTAGAGGCAGAGAGTAGTGTGTGATAGAGTGTGTGGGTGACGTGTGGTTCCTTTTGTTTGCACAGACGTTCAGCATGTATAGGGGCATTTGCGTATTTCATCTATCTATGTGGGCCTGCATAGTTTACTGAGCAGTGCTGTGAGGTGACTGAACTACGAGTGACGTACTGATTTACAGCGGAATGGTTGCCTTCTACGAAAGATGGGGTATCGACTCTACGACAGCGAGCGACTTACAGCATGTATAGGGACAGTATTGTACATGGCTGCTCTGGGTCGGGTTTTCCCTTGCCAGAGGTGGATTATCGTCAGGGATCCCCGAGCCTTCGCTCATACTCCCTTCAAATCCAACCCATGTATCCACTACCCAACTCCACCACAACGAAGGGAACCAGCTTGGAAAAACTACCCCCTTTCTGGGGGAATGGACCTTCCATTTGAAGAGCGCCTTTAGCCACCCTATTGGGTGCCCACGGGGAACCACGTGGAGGCGGCGCCGCCTTTGCTGATGGCGACCCTATTCATCAGCAGTATAGCATCCACTTACAGCATGTTCGTAATAAGGAGGTGCTCAGGGGGACAACCTGTAGTCACCAGGCTGGCCACGCCCACATGCTGTCGATCGAGTTTCCCAGGATCTCAGCCAGTTTCTGTCAATATGCTTGTTCCTTTTCCCTCCTACATACCCTTCTCGCCACTGGTGTCCCAGGATACATGTAGAGGCATCATCGGTGGTTCTGAGAGGAAGCTCGTCACCCCTCCACACTCAGCCATGACTCCTCCAAGTGCGCAAGATATCAGGGCTGTCTCGGAATCATGGGTGTCCTTCTTTGCTTTATGAGTAACGTTCCCTTGATCTCTTTGGTCGCTTTTCTGAATATCCAGAGAACCTAGATATTTTAAGCCAGGTCACTGAGGATCATGGTAACTTCTCTTATGTCAAAAGCTTCCTCAGCAAAAGATTTGATTGCTGAGTAGCTCTCCTTAGTTTGGAGCAGTGTTTGTTTACTCCTGAAGGATTCAGGACCCACTGCCTCAATGAGCTTACCTCTGGGCTCTGCATATTGTGTGCAGGTGTAGAGTATGTGGTTTGTGTCTTCTTCTTCACCACATGTACATCTGGTGCTTTCCTCTATACCCAGGTCGCAGATCTTCTTTTTCAGCCCATGGTCTGTCAGTAGGCAGGTTAGGGAGTATGGTGGGATTAGAGCCCTCCGCCAGCCTTTCTGCCACATTCCCACATCTGGTACCCAGTTGTATGTTTCCCTTCCAGTCAGTCCCTGGTTCCATCTGTTCTGCCACTCCCCCTGCAACATAAACTCTATTCTTTTTTTAATACTATATCTAGGATTTTGCCCAGCGATATTTCTTGGAGCTTGGAACCCGGCAACCAGGCCTACCACTTCATGTCTTGCATAGTATAGCAAGGCTGCCTTCACTACCTCTAGGTCCAGCGGCAAGCTTCCCGTTAACACCTGCAGGGCATCAGTTGACACTGTCCTGCAAGCTTTGGTCATCTGCAGTAGAAATGGCCTTTGTATTGCGTCTAGTATCCTTTTTACATACCTGTGCTTTGTGCGATGTACCCATGCTGCTGCACCGTGTCTACAGACAGAGAGGCATAAGCCCTGGTACATCAGTTTTAGGGACTTCTTTTGCAGGCCCCACTCTGTTCTAGTAACCCTCAATAGCAAGCCTGAGATGGCACCTAGCTTTCTCTGGATGTTTTTCCACATGTGGTGTGAAAAAGAGTCTTTCATCAAGGGTTACACCCAGGTATGTGGCCTCTGAGACGAATGGGATTATTGGCGGTCTATTCCTGTCAAAACTGCCTTTGATGGTCATGGCTACTGTTTTGTGTTTGGATATCCCTAGCTTGTTCTTTTTGGTCCATTCGCTTACCTCCTTTAGGGCCCGCATTGCTCGGTCTTCTACTTGTTTACGGCTCTGTCCCCTAACGATAATGGCTAGGTCATCAGCGTATGCCACTTTTGTCCATTGATCACCCTCCTTCTCGTTTACTATCTCGTCGAAGACAAGGTTCCATAGGAATGGGCCACAAATGGAGCCTTGTGGGCATCCCTTGGTGACTGTTTTCTCTACACATCCGGCCCTGTTATTAACTACAACTGTTCTGTTCTTAAAATAGTCCACCATCAGATCATAGAGGTTACGTGGGCACTGGATTTCTCTTAGGCGTCTCATGACACTAGGCCACCAGAGGTTGTCGAAGGCGCCTGCTATGTCCACAAAGATAACCACTACATACTTTTCATCACACTGAACGTTGCTAAGGAGCTGCCTAATGGCCATTTCAGTTGAGGCACCTTTACGGAACCCAAACTGGTTTGGGGCCTTGAGCCCTGATTCGTCATACAATTTGTCAAGGCGATTTACGACTAGGCGTTCTAAGACCTTCGCTATGATAGGGAGCAGGCATATTGGGCGGTATGACTTTGGCTCATCCCTGGGTTTTTCTTCTGATTTGAGCAGAATGCACACATTACCCTTTTTCCACTCATCTGGGACCTTTCTTTCCTGCAGACAGCTGTTATATAGGTCTACCAGGAGATGGGGACTCGTGTGCCAGACCCTCTTTATTATTTTGTCGTCAATTTCATCTGGGCCTGTCGCTTTGCCTGGTTTACAGGCCTTTATAGCAGTCCCTATTTCCTCTGGCGTGAATTCAGGGTCTATGTCACTGTTTTCATAATCCTCGTTGGCCACCTTCACCAACTGCTGTTCGACAGTGTCCTCATCTGCATTGTCGTCAGGAAGCAGGCTCTGTAGCAATGACCTTATAGTCTCCTTCCATGTTATTGTTGTAGTCTGGTCTGTGACTTTTACATTACTCAGTACATTTTCTGTGCCGCGTTTTGGCCGGATTTCTTTCTTCACTATGGCCCAGGGGTCATTCTGATCACAGTCAGATACCCACTTTTTCCAGGTCTTCTCTTTGGCTTGGACGATTTCTCTGTTATATTTGTTTTTCGTCCTGTTGTAGTGCTGTTTTGCTTCTTCTGTAGCAGTATGGTTGTTACTTCTCCGTGCTCGCTGTAATGTACGTCGTGCAGATATGGTGTCACGCCTCAAGTCAGCAAGAGTTGCACTCCACCATGGAACTGGGTTCTGCACACGAGTTCGCTTTCTCATGGATCTGCTGCAGGATTCATAGATAGCTTCCTGCAGTCTGGTAGCCATTCCATTTACACCGTTTGTCCCCTGTGGCCAGTTCTCTGTGGACTTGACAAGCTGTTTGTCAAAGATGGGCCACTTTGCAAAGTTTGTGTTATATGTCGCCAATTTCTCTGTCTCTCTCCTCCTTTGGGGTGCTTTGATATTGTATGTTATAGCCCTGTGGTCACTTGATGTCCATTCCTCATGAATCATCCAGTTGCACAGAGCTCTGGCTGCTGGGGGAGTACAGATTGTCACATCGATGTTGCTTTGTCCATTTGGGCCACAGTATGTTGTGAGGTCTGACATTTCGTTCATCACTATTAGTCCTCTTTGTGCGATGAAGTCTTCAAGCATTCTGCCTGCTTCATCTGTCATGGAGCTATACCAGACTGGTGAGTTTGCGTTCGAGTCCAGTCCTACTATGACCGGTTTCCCTTCTAGCTGATCCAGGAGAGTGTCTAATTTTTGCAGGAATTCGTCTATAGGTGCCCCATATTGGCAGTATATACTGGCTTTGTACATTTCCCCAAATTCTCCGTTAATGCTGGCGACAGCCATGTGAGTATTGCTGAAATTTGTCAGCTGCATAGTTGTTATCACTTGAGATCTGGTTGCTATTGCTGCCTTTGGTGGACAATCTTTAGAGTTGTACATAAGTTGGAAGTCTGATGGATATCCACCTACGACATTATTGAGACAGTAGGGCTCTTGGATCAATATCACATCTATGTTTTCCTCAAGGTTTCGGTGCGCCAGTTGGTCTGGAACTATCCTTGCTCTTTGCCCATTTATCTGTAATATTTTTATGTCTCTGTACTGTGTTCCTGTCTGCATTCTTCTTCCTCGTTGTGGTACTCCATTGTTGTTATTGTCCATAGTCAGTTCTACTGTTTTGTATTGTCTTGATCCTAATGTATTCTGGGCATGTTTTCTCAGTCACTGCGTGAGTATGCGGCTTCTTCGCACGCTTGCAGTTTGCACATTGGGCCTGTTGGTTCTTTTTTGTGCATTCTTTGAAAGTGTGTCCTGATTCTGCACAGTGGCCGCAGGTAGTTTCTGCATTTTTACACTTTTCTGCTGTGTGTCCATGACCCTGCCATTTAAAGCATCTGCTTATATTGTTATAGTCCTGCACTTTGTGAGAGGTGCAATTTATGTAGATGCGACCTTGTTCAGACAGACTTTTCCACACCTTTGTTGTTACTTCCAGCACTAGGTTTGCCTCTTCCCTGTTTCTCGGACCAGTCTTAAACAGTACCTTGGTACCCTCCATAACCTCCTCCCTCTGTATGTTAAGTCTTGCGAGGTTTCTCTCGTATAGTTCCATTTTCAATTCCTCCTCATTTGTGTTCCTCGGAACATCAAAGATTATTATCTTTGGGTTTCTCTTCTTTGGATCCGCTGGAGTTGCGATTTGGGCGGTTGGGGTGGGGCACGTGCGGGTGCGGGTGCGGGTGGAGCGATTGTCGATCGACGACTTCGTGCG
>NC_064632.1:298272937-298280437 GCF_023864275.1 Schistocerca cancellata
GATGGAGGAGGGCAACAGCCGACCCTCCAGACGGTCCACCTGGCCAGATGGTCGCCGGGTGAAAAGGTCCTTCCAAAACTCCACCAACCCAGGAATAGGGGGTGGTGGGTGAAGGAGCGTTCCATCCAGAAGGCCGCTGATGCAGCGAGCAGCGCTCTTTGAAAAGGCCCGCTGACAGAGGGCGTACTCCCTCCTCCGCAGAGCCCGCTTCATCCCTCGTGGCTCAAACATCTGGCGGGGGGCAACAGGATTTGGCGATGGTTCCCTGCTGCCAATGGCGTCAAGGGCAGCCGAAAGCATGCCCATTATGACTGAGGCCGATGTCGTTGGCCCAAGCGCCAGGATGTCATCGACTGCTCTGTACCTAGACCCAGACGACGGGAGGGCTGCCAAGGCCGACCAGACAGCTTGGTCGACAGTATCAACAGCTGCCGACGGGGAGGGGGGTGCTGCACAGGAACCGGCAGGCTCCACAGCTGCAACAGATGGAGGCGACCCCGCCCCAACAGCAGAGAGGGCAGCAACAAACTCCGCGACCTGGTTCCTATAGGCTGTTCCACGACGCTGCCCTTTAATTGACTCGAGGGAACGATTCGGGAACGCCTTAGCAAGCTCTTGATTTAGGAACCAGGTGCCCTTGAGCGTAAGTGCTGCTTCAGAGTGGGCCAGGCGTAGCAGCTCTTCACTAGACCACCTGGCCTTTACCCTCTCGGTGGTCACCTCTGCGTTGCCTGCGGCAGGATGGGCGCGGCGACGATGTACACCAAGACCTGTCTTGGTGGTGAAGGTCCGGTGGCACTCGGGACATGTGATGGCAGGCACTGCGGCTCGACCCGAACTGGCGGCGTCGGATGCTGACCCAACGACTGGCGCGGCGTGTCCAGCGGGAGTACCGCTACCTGCTTTCTTCCTTGCGTTGGGGCCAGCTGAAACAGGGGCAGGGGGGCGGCAACCCACGAGCCCCGAAAGTTCACCCCGCTCTGTCTGTCGAGGAACTTTGGAAGAGTTATACCCAAGCATAATCTTCCTAAGAACCTCTCACGACCCCTGCCACGAGAAGGCCAGAGCTAGGATTTCACACCGAGAGGCTAAGCGAACCATCATCCACTCGACATCGCTAGGATGCTGAGGAGTGGTTAGAGAGGATCCGTATATGACGCATCATGTGAGCATTAAGAGAGTCATAGTTACTCCCGCCGTTTACCCGCGCATGCTTGAATTTCTTCACGTTGACATTCAGAGCACTGGGCAGAAATCACATTGCGTCAACACCCGCTAGGGCCATCGCAATGCTTTGTTTTAATTAGACAGTCGGATTCCCCCAGTCCGTGCCAGTTCTGAGTTGATCGTTGAATGGCGGCCGAAGAGAATCCGCGCACCCGCGCGCCCCCGGAGGAGCACGCTAAGGCGGACGCGGCCTCGCAGCAAGGAAGATCCGTGGGAGGCCAAGGCACGGGACCGAGCTCGGATCCTGCGCGCAGGTTGAAGCACCGGGGCACGAACGCCGCGCAGGCGCGCGCATCCTGCACCGCCGGCCAGCACGAGGCCGACCAACGGCGAGAGCAGACCACGCCCGCGCTAAACGCCCGCACTTACCGGCACCCCTACGGCACTCACCTCGCCCAGGCCCGGCACGTTAGCGCTGACCCACTTCCCGACCAAGCCCGACACGCCCCGATCCTCAGAGCCAATCCTTATCCCGAAGTTACGGATCCAATTTGCCGACTTCCCTTACCTACATTATTCTATCGACTAGAGGCTCTTCACCTTGGAGACCTGCTGCGGATATGGGTACGAACCGGCGCGACACCTCCACGTGGCCCTCTCCCGGATTTTCAAGGTCCGAGGGGAAGATCGGGACACCGCCGCAACTGCGGTGCTCTTCGCGTTCCAAGCCCCATCTCCCTGCTAGAGGATTCCAGGGAACTCGAACGCTCATGCAGAAAAGAAAACTCTTCCCCGATCTCCCGACGGCGTCTCCGGGTCCTTTTGGGTTACCCCGACGAGCATCTCTAAAAGAGGGGCTCGACTTGTATCGGTTCCGCTGCCGGGTTCCGGAATAGGAACCGGATTCCCTTTCGCCCAACGGGGGCCAGCACAAAGTGCATCATGCTACGAAGGCCCCCATCAACATCGGATTTCTCCTAGGGCTTAGGATCGACTGACTCGTGTGCAACGGCTGTTCACACGAAACCCTTCTCCGCGTCAGCCCTCCAGGGCCTCGCTGGAGTATTTGCTACTACCACCAAGATCTGCACCGACGGCGGCTCCAGGCAGGCTCACGCCCAGACCCTTCTGCGCCCACCGCCGCGACCCTCCTACTCATCAGGGCTTCGCGGCCGGCTGCAAGGACCGGCCATGACTGCCAGACTGACGGCCGAGTATAGGCACGACGCTTCAGCGCCATCCATTTTCAGGGCTAGTTGCTTCGGCAGGTGAGTTGTTACACACTCCTTAGCGGATTCCGACTTCCATGGCCACCGTCCTGCTGTCTTAAGCAACCAACGCCTTTCATGGTTTCCCATGAGCGTCGATTCGGGCGCCTTAACTCGGCGTTTGGTTCATCCGACAGCGCCAGTTCTGCTTACCAAAAGTGGCCCACTTGGCACTCCGATCCGAGTCGTTTGCTCGCGGCTTCAGCATATCAAGCAAGCCGGAGATCTCACCCATTTAAAGTTTGAGAATAGGTTGAGGTCGTTTCGGCCCCAAGGCCTCTAATCATTCGCATTACCGGATGAGACTCGTACGACCACCAGCTATCCTGAGGGAAACTTCGGAGGGAACCAGCTACTAGATGGTTCGATTAGTCTTTCGCCCCTGTACCCAGCTCCGACGATCGATTTGCACGTCAGAATCGCTACGGACCTCCATCAGGGTTTCCCCTGACTTCGTCCTGGCCAGGCATAGTTCACCATCTTTCGGGTCCCAACGTGTACGCTCTAGGTGCGCCTCACCTCGCAATGAGGACGAGACGCCCCGGGAGTGCGGAGGCCGCCGCCCCGTGAAGGGCGGGGAAGCCCCATCCTCCCTCAGCCCGCGTAAGGCGAGACCTTCACTTTCTTTACGCCTTTAGGTTTCGTACAGCCCAATGACTCGCGCACATGTTAGACTCCTTGGTCTGTGTTTCAAGACGGGTCGTGAAATTATCCAAAGCTGAAGCGCCGCTGACGGGAGCGATTATTCCGCCCGAGAGCATCCCGAGCCAACAGCGGCGCGGGTCCGGGGCCGGGCCAGGTAGGTCCGTCATCCGGGAAGAACCGCGCTTGCTTGCCGGGAGCCCGAGCGCCCAAAGGGGTGAATCGACTCCTCCAGATATACCGCCGAGCAGCCACCCAGGACACATGGGCTCTGCCCAACAGACGCGAACCGAGGCCCGCGGAAGGACAGGCTGCGCACCAGGGCCGTAGGCCGGCACCCAGCGGGTCGCGACGTCCTACTAGGGGAGAAGTGCGGCCCACCGCACACCGGAACGGCCCCACCCCGCGGCGAGTGGAAAGGCAACCGGACACGACCCCGCCACGGATTGCTCCGCGCTGGCGGCCGGCCCCATCTGCCGAGGGCGGGAGCCAGTGGCCGGATGGGCGTGAATCTTACCCGTTCGACCTTTCGGACTTCTCACGTTTACCCCAGAACGGTTTCCCCCCTGCGGGTCCGGTGATTAGAATAGGCCCGAGGTATTCCTGCCTGTCGTAAGAGGCGACTAAAAGGAGTCCATCCCCCTCACGGGGGTAGTTAGCGCCTGCGTCCGGAGACGGACGGTTTCACGACCTATAATCGTGGTCTTTTTGGTTTTCCACTTCTCGTTTCTTCCTTCCTTTTGCTGGTTCCTTTCTTTGCTCTTCTCCACCTCACTGTCTTCCTTACTCTTTCCCTTGACTTCTCCTTGCCTTCTCATTGCCTTTTTCTCCTTGCCTTCTCATTGCCTTTTTCTCCTTGCCTTCTCATTGCCTTTTTCTCCTTGCCTTCTCATTGCCTTTTTCTCCTTGCCTTCTCATTGCCATTTTCTTTTTGCCTTCTCATTGCCTTCTTCTCCTTGCTTTCTCATTGCCTTCTTCTCCTTGCCTTCTCATTGCCTTCTTCTCCTTGCCTTCTCTGGTCTCCGCCTCGGCGTTTGAGACAGTCTGTCCTCTTTCTCCCTCTCTCTCTTCTTTTTCCTCTTCTTCCTTCCTCCCTGTGCGTGTCTGAAGGCCGACCCACGCGTTCGCACGCGTAGCCGGTGACGGGGTAACGCGTAAGTCCCCGCCCTGGGTAGACATGTAAGGCACGCGCGTACCCCCTGGTAAAGGCCAGGCCCGGGGAGGGGTGATTGCCTGAGCTGATACCTTCTGACCATGCCGATTGGTCCCTCTGTCTGTTTCTCGGGAGGTGTGACCTGAGGTGTAAACATTCACCTAAGGCGGGAGTGCCCTCTGAGAGGGTCCCCACAAGGAAGGAGCGCGCCATCGGAGACGCTGGCAATCATGGGGGATTCCTCCGCAATGGATTCTACTCCATCGCTTTCGACTTCGACCCAAAAACGGAAACGTGACCAGCCAACAGTGACAAAAGTACTACCGCCTGCCCCACAGTTCCTTGTAGTTTCTCGATCTGAGGACGGAAAGGATTTTTCCTCTGTCAACCCTTTCGTTATTCAGAAGGGCATAGATGCCATAGCCGGATCTGTCAAATCTTGTACCAGGTTGCGTAACGGTACCTTATTACTCGAAACTGAGAGTGCCTTTCAGGCAGAAAAACTGCTTCGGGCCACACTCTTGTACACGTTCCCTGTCCGGGTGGAGGCCCACCGAACTTTGAATTCGTCTCGTGGTGTAGTCTATAGCAGCTCCCTCGACGGATTGCCTGACGAGGAGCTTTAATCTTTCCTCGCTGAGCAGGGCGTGACGGCTGTCCATACGGTCATGAAAAAGGTCAACAATGACCTTGTACCGACCCGGACACTTTTCTTGACCTTTGATAGTGTTAAGCTGCCATCGCCCATCAAGGCGGGCTACGTGGTTATTTCTGTTCGCCCCTATGTCCCGACACCTACGCGCTGCTACCAGTGTCAGCGTTTCAATCACACTCGACAGTCTTGTTCCAATGCGGCTAAATGTGTCACTTGTGGCAGGGATGCCCATGAGGGTGACTGTCCACCTCCGTCTCCTCGTTGTGTGAACTGTCAGGGTGACCATGCTGCATCCTCCCGCGACTGTCCTGTCTATAAGGAAGAACGCTGTATCCAGGAAATACGGGTCAAAGAGAAAGTGTCCACCTCGGCTGCTCGCAAGCTATTGGCTAGTAGGAAGCCCACGCTGCTCCCAGCGGGGAAATACAGCACTGTCCTCGCCTCTCCTCGGACTACCCGGGAGGTAGCAACCCAGACATGCGATCTGACATTCAGCACCACGGTCGTCCGTTCGGCCAGTGCTAAGATCGCGCGGTCGACGTCTCCTCTTCCTCCCATCACCCCACAGACACCAGCCACTTCCTCAGCTTCTGCTAAGTCGAAGACCCCGAAGTCAGATGCATGGGCCTTCAAGAAGGAACCATCCCGTGCAGACTTCCTCCGTCCCTCGACCTCCCAGCCTTCGACCGGTACTTCCACCAAACGTCCTTCTAAAAAGGCGCATAGGAAGCACAGTTCTCCTTCTCCGCCACGGCGCCTTTCTTCTCCTGCGCCACCCAGCGGTTGCCGCCCCAGGCCGTCATCCGTTTCGCCTGGCCGCACCGCTGGTAGCCGAACATCTGGCCGTTCACCGGCGGAGGAAGCTCCCCCTCCCGGCCATCCTCCCGAGATGGCCGATGACCCTATAGACCCCATGGACGATGACTGTCCGCCTACTGATAGCGGCGGCAGTGCTCGCTCGAAGCCAGGCCCTACGCGGCCTTCGAGGTGACCCCTTCTCTCATCTTCCTTTTCTTACGATGGCACTTATTCACTGGAATATTCGCAGCATTCGCTCCAACCGAGAGGACTTGAAGTTGCTGCTCCGCTTGCATCGTCCGCTCGTCGTAGCCCTCCAGGAAAGGAAGCTACGCCCATGCGATCAAATTGCCTTGGCACACTACACCTCTGTGCGTTTTGACCTACCCCCTGTGGTAGGTATCCCAGCTCATGGAGGGGTTATGTTGCTGGTCCGGGATGATATTTACTACGATCCCAACACGTTGCACACCGGCCTGCAGGCAGTTGCCATCCGCATTACTCTCCCCACTTTTACGTTTTCCTTTTGTACCGTTTACACTCCATCGTCATCTGCCGTTACCAGGGCAGACATGATGCAACTTATTGCTCAGCTACCTGCACCATTTTTGTTAACTGGAGACTTCAATGCCCACCATCCCCTTTGGGGCTCTCCAGCATCCTGCTCGAGGGGCTCCTTGTTAGCAGACCTTTTCAACCAGCTCAATCTTGTCTGCCTCAATACTGGCGCCCCTACTTTTCTTTGGGACACATCTCATACCTATTCCCATTTAGACCTCTCTATATGTACTCCCCAACTTGCACGCCGGTTTGAGTGGTATGCACTTGCTGATACATATACGAGCGACCACTTCCCGTGTGTTATCCATCTCCTGCAGCATACTCCCTCTCCGTGCTCCTCTAGTTGGACCATCTCCAAGGCAGACTGGGGGCTCTTTTCTTCCAGGGCGACCTTTCAGGATCAAACCTTCACAAGCTGCGATCGTCAGGTCGCACACCTCACGGAAGTCATTCTCGCTGCTGCTGAATATTCCATCCCTCACCCTACTTCTTCTCCACGTCGCGTACCGGTCCCCTGGTGGACCGCAGCATGTAGAGACGCTTTACGTGCTCGTCGACGTGCTTTACGCACCTTTAAACGCCACCCTACAGTGGCGAATTGTATTAATTATAAACGATTACGTGCTCAGTGTCGTCGTATTATTAAAGAAAGCAAGAAAGCCAGCTGGGCTGCTTTCACAAGCACCTTCAACAGTTTTACTCCTTCTTCTGTTGTCTGGGGTAGCCTGCGCCGGCTATCTGGCACTAAGGTCCACTCCCCAGTTTCTGGCTTGAAGGTCGCGAATGAAGTCCTTGTGGCCCCTGAGGCTGTCTCCAATGCCTTCGGCCGCTTTTTCGCCGAGGTTTCGAGCTCCGCTCATTACCACCCTGCCTTCCTCACCCGCAAACAGGCAGAGGTGGCTAGGCCACCTGACTTTTGCTCCTCGAATTGTGAAAGTTATAATGCCCCATTCACCATGCGGGAACTCGAAACCGCACTTGGCCGATCACGGTCCTCCGCTCCAGGGCCTGATTCTATTCATATTCAGATGCTGAAGAACCTTTCTCCTGCGGGTAAAGGTTTTCTTCTTCGTACATACAATCGCATCTGGATTGAGGGACATGTTCCCGCATGCTGGCGCGAGTCTATTGTTGTCCCGATTCCTAAGCCGGGGAAGGACAAGCACTTGCCTTCCAGTTATCGACCTATCTCACTTACCAGCTGTGTCTGTAAAGTGATGGAGCGAATGGTTAACTCTCGATTGGTTTGGCTGCTT